>NW_003298975.1:691491-765436 GCF_000151645.1 Tuber melanosporum
TAGCGTTCCGCGAAGATTGCCCCCACCAAGCTGGGGAGGAAGTGATTGGGAGATGCATGAAGAAATGTAGTTATTGGTCCATCGAGTATGCTCGTGGTTGGGTGGATTGAATTTATTTTATATCGAGTGAAGTTGAAGGTGGTGGGGGGGAGCTCGGTGACCCGCTTCACTGTACATTATAGTTGGCAAGTGGTAGTCGATAAGTCGAGTGATGGGTCTATGAATATTTGTTTCCATTGTTTTCGTATTTTAAATATTTTTTGTTTACTACCTTTTTTATATATACATTTGTTTTGTCATCGCGTGAGTAAGGAAAGCTCCGGTAGCGAAAGGCAGCGGTAACCAGATGTGGTTTCGCGGTTGATTGGTGTTTCAGATTGTTGCTGTCGTCATCTGCTAGGCATGAGAGGGTTAAGGATATTACGTATGTGTAGGGTATTACTGAGCACTGCTTGTGCTAAATGCTGCTGTTGCTTGTTCTGGGGGCTGCCGCTGGACGCGCACGGTAGTCTACTCGAGTAAATTAATGGCAACGGGCAGCGTTTCACCGATCGAGGAGCGAGTAAGGTAACGTAACCTATGGAATCAGAAAGAGGGGCTTTTGCTTGCTGTTGAAGGAGCTCTGGAGAACGTTATCGTGTGAGTTCTTCCTCCCGTTATCCAACTGTCACCTAAGTTATACAAGTCACTATGGTGGAGATATACTCGAGTACCCCAGTTCTAGGCGTCAACTGTAGCATTGCGCCGCACTGGGTCGCATGGTGCGGAAACTGGTCACGCAACCCCTAATAACATAACCTGACATGATCAGAATCAGATTAACATATGCTAAACACTTGACCACCACACGATCGTTGCCTAGCCACCATTAACTAATCAAAGCCCCAACTGACCAAGAGCCAGGCTTGGCTTAACCCCGTCACCATCAACTATAACTTGACTTAACCTACAACAATCTAAGGCACGGTGCTCGCACCTCCTAAATTTACATTACCGGTATCTCCATAACGATCAATCCGCCTTAACAAACCCACTCACCGCCAGACAGGGTTCTTTTTTTTTTTTTCCTTCCCATCCCGCTGCTTCGCTGTCCCAACTGTAAGGACGCCACCACTGCCTCCACCGCTACTACATCCACCAGTTCCACCGGGAACGTGAGTACCTGTAGCGTGCTTAATGCCGTTTGAAGCGATGTCGGCTTCAGTTGCGGGTTTGGAAACCGATAACGACGACGATGGCGAGCAGCAACAGCAGCCGCGAGAGACGCTGCTGCAGGAAAAGGAAAGGGTTTCGTTGGACACGCTTCCGGACGAAATCATTCTTACGGTTTGTGAATTCTTGGATGTGCCGGAGTTGGGGGCTCTGGGGAAGGTGATTACTACTTTCTTTTTTTTCTCTCTACCTTTCCTTTTCCCGGATTTTTCTACTATATCTTTTCGTTGGGATGAGTGGATGCGGGATGAGGTGCAATGAAGTGGCTGTGATACGTAGCTGTGGTAGCTATGTCTGTAGGTGGGTAGGTGGGTAGGTAGGGAGATGATGGACAGCTAGCTAGCCAGCTAGACTTTAGGGCACCGGAGACACGATAGAACTCTGTGCAGCATTGGACCGGATCAAAACAAGAGAGAGGGGGGGAAGGGGGGAACGAGTGATCATTTCATCCTATCTACTGTACCTACCCACCTAACTATCTGGCTAACAAACTGACCCCCTCCCGCATCCACATACCCCTCACTTACCCTTACTACCACTGCCACTCGCCTCTCTACTTTACGCTACAGTTGTCAAAAAAAAAAAAAACTGCTAACAATTACCGGCCCCAGACAACCCACCGCCTCCGCGCCCTATCCACGGACCCCCTCCTACACAAGATCCGGCTCCACCGCGCCAAAGCGACTCTTGCAGCCTCCCTCCAACACCGCCCCTCCCTCCCGCTCCTCCGCGACGCGCAAATATACCTGACCCGCCGCCAGCACACGCAGCGCGTCCTCTCCCGTGCACTGCTTGGGATCAGATTGAAGCATCACTTTCTCACCCGGCCGAGCCTCCCCGCGCTCCAGGAGCGCGGCGTGATGTACCGGTGCGGTGGGATTGCACCGGCGCTGGCGGGCAGGGCGAAGGATCTTGAGAGGGAGAGGGTTAAGGATAGGTTGAGGAGGTGGGTCGTTGAGAGGCTGAGCCTTGAGGAGGCGGTTGGGTGTGGGCTGGTCTTGAATAAGGTTGTGTGGGAAGAAGGGAGGAGGGAAGGGGTCAGGAGTATTGCTAGGAGACTGATGGCAAGGTGGGGGAATGATGGGCAAGGGGAAGGGAAGAGGAAGGTTGGTGGTAGTGGGGTGGCGTGTTGGGGGAGAGGAAGGGTGGTCAGGTATGATCCGCCCAGAGCAATGGTTTTGGGGCTTAAGAGACACTTCGAAAAGTTGGCTGCTGAGGGGGGAATTCACCCCCGCGTCACGCCACTCTACCTAATTGGAAGTAGGAATTGATATCAAGTGGCTTGCGAATCCCTATGTGTCGAGCGTCGGATTGGTAATATCCAACCTATCCAGCCTGTTGGGGGTTCAAGGCAGAACCATGGGGGGACTTGGAGGTGTGGCCAGAAAGTTTACCTGTCGTTCATCTGCACTGTATCTATCTATCTAACTAACTAACCATTTACCTCCCCATTAGTAATGCCTGTCGCACAGTCATTATCATTTAGCCTAGTGCCTTCTCCCCATAACCTGGATTAATGTATCTTACAAGAAAAGTAAAGTGACGTGACGAAATTCAAACCATGGTTGCATTGAATTTTGCGCATTAACTGGTACCGTATCGTACGGTGATTCCCATGCTGCTGCAGCTAACTGAGTGTGAGTTTGTGTGTCTCAGGATGACACTCTGGAATAGGAATATAATAGAACACGCAGGGGTATTGCTTAGCAATACACAGCCTACCGTGCTATGGTACCGTACTGGTACTACCATACTTGAGTATATGATCCTTTATTTTGTTTTGTTACGGTAACTGCCTATTGTGTAAGGGGCGACTGGTTGGTTGGTTGGGTAGCTGTGGTGGGGAAAAGCTACCACTTTATTGCCTCCCCCACATGTAATAAAACCCGATCAAGCTATTATCCACGGAGCCACAACAAACACGTATCGCCGATAGTCCGCCAGAAAGGTGAAGGCATGGAGCAAGGTGAAGGCAGCGAGGCACAGCAGTAAGGGCATCATGACGGGAAAGGTAAGAGGAAGGGATGGGGGTGTGAAGGAGAGTATGTCGACAAAGTGATAGTTCACACAGCCCGTACCTTTGCCCCCTACAGCAACTGCGCGGTGAATTAGTGAACTCACGTACAGCGCACCAATTATCTTTGGTTAATATATCGCTAAGAATGACGAGAGAAAAAAAGGATTATTTGCTTTTTTGCATTAACTTTCAATGGCTCGGTATTCGGGAACTCCCTTGACTTCTGTTTCTAAATAAACCATCTACCGTGCTAGTCATCCGCCTCCTCCTTCGCCAGGCCATGCTCCCGGAGCAGGGACTGTATCTCTTCCGCGCTCCACAAGTGGTGGTGCACCTTCCCACTCTCTGTCTTGCCAACCGTTGCGAATTCGACTGTTATTAAGAGTACCATTAGCGCCCGAGCACCGACATGCAATTATAAACGCAAATGCTCCTCCCACAGGGACCCGGAGAAAGGCCGGAAACGTACTCTTCTCGTTGCTCAAGGTAGTGCTGTCCATTGTCTTGCTCAGCACCTTGACAGCAATTGCGCAAGCTTCTTTCAGATCGCAATCTTCCTTGTAATCTTGCTTCAATAGACTCTGGGCAGAGGCATTATTGGCACCAACAGAAGTGGCTTTCCAACCACCGTAATTGCCGGAAGGATTGGATTGGTAGAGCTGGAATTCACGTTGTGAGTCGTAACCTGCGTAGATGAAAGAGACACCGAACGGGCGTAGGCCTGCGTTGTAAAACAAAAAACAAAACATCAGTTTCAAATGTGGGGGCGGGTTTTTCTCGTATCTATTTATTCACCCCTGCGGGGTTTTGTTTTTGTTGAAACTGACTTACCGCCATGTTGGGTGTAGCCTTGCTTCAGATCACATAACCTCCTAACAAGTTGCTCACATGGGATATCTTCGTTATAGGTGAGAAGGTAGTTTTGTGCAGCTTGTCGAGCGTAGTTAATCAAAATGTTTGCATCTGCCGTCATTCCAGCTACTGCGCAGATCATGTTACTGTACTCATCAAAATCCATCTCCCTGTTAGATCCTAGCCTTCCCCATAGTTCGAAAATAAATCCGGTGGATGATAGACAAGGGAGAGAAGTTCGAAACTACTGACTCGTTCAGGATGTACAGCTTCTCCGCACTTGTATCCTGTTCCAATAGCTTGCTTGTAACCTTTCTCTCTGCAGCAAGAACAATTCCATCTTTCGCTAAGACTCCTAGAGCGGTTCCGGCATGAGAAATGGCCTCTAGAGCGTATTCCACTTGGTAAAGACGACCTTCGGGGGAGAAGATGGTTGTCTGGTCAGAGAGTTTAGTCAGCGTCGATAGTTTATCAATAGCAAAGGAAATAAAGGAGGAGCATAATCCAACCCTAGAATCATAACGCCTAGACATCTCGGATGAGGTTCAAGATAGGATATAAGATGTGTTGTGAGATTGATGGAAGGGATGAAGTTGGTTGAAGGAGATGCTAGTTGGCGGGGGTGGGGGATGGACACTCGCGTTGCTGGGTTGCTGTCGAGGTTTCAACGGATGGACCTGCAATTCGACGACGAATGACGCCAAGACACTTAGAATGTCTCATGCGCAACTTCGAAGTGTTCAAATCTCCACCAGCCACAGTAACCGGTGATCCCATCTTCTGCCTCTTATTACTGGGACTTTGCCGTCCCTGATCTTGCGACAGCTGGTCCGTAACATGGCTTCCTTTAATCTTCCGAACCGTCCTCCAGCTCCCGCATCCTTCGGAGCACCAACAAGACCTCCGCCACTCGCTCCGGGTTGGACAGAACACAAAGCTCCGACAGGTTGGTTCTCCTTCTACAGTTCACAGCAAACATGTCTGACCGAAATGTAGGCCATACTTACTACTATAATGCCGCCACAAAAACTTCTACATACACTCGCCCCATCGCGCCATCGGCAGCCCCCCCATTCGCTCCAAGCCCAGGTCCTTTTCCGGTATTCAATGGAGCAACAACCCCTTATTCTGGGAGCTTCCCCCCTCAAGTTCCTCAGCAGCCATTCCCCAGACAATTTCCCCCGCAACAGCTCCCACCCCACCAATATGGCTACGGACGCGGCGGTGGTGGAATGGGGAGGGGCGGGCGGTTTGACAAACGGAACCAAAACCCGCGTCATCGCCAGCAAAAGCTACAGGAGAAGCCGGACAGACCAAAGTCGAAGTAGAATTCCTTGTGATTTTTTTTTTGTTAGCTGCTTGGGTCTAACGAAAGTGATTAGGCGGGAGATACCAGGCATGGTACCATGGGTTCTTGTTACTACGAAGAAGGGGAGGAAGTTTGTTCATAACACTACGACTAAGGCTTCGCTATGGAAAGCTCCGGAGGACGTCCAGGCTGCGATTGATGCGATGCCCCCGGAAGAAGACCAACCGAAGGAGCGGAAGAAGGGCAAAAGCAAGGAGGCCGCGACGCTTGAGGGCGGGAGTGGAAATGAGGTCAGGTCCGAGCAAGAGGAGAGGAGACGGGTTGCTTCGGTTGCGGTGGCTGCGGCGGCTGCGCTTAAAATGGAGGAAGGGAGAGGTGGCTCTCTAGATAGGGCAAGTGTTACACTCCAAGAGCAGGAAGAAGACGAAGAGGAGGAGGAAGAGGAGGACGAGGGAGATGAAGAATATGCTCAAAAAAGGGTGAAGACTTCAGAACAGGGGCCAGTGGAGTTTACGGAGGACGATGTGGCCTGGCAATTAGAGGCTATAGCTCAGGAATATGGCTTTGATGAGGAGGACCTTGATGAAGGCGAGGAAATGACCGACGAGGACAACATTTATTTGTTCAAGGTGCATAAACCCCTACTAGTTTGATTCAATAACTTTGGAACAATCATCTAACACTTTCCAGGAGATGTTGGCCGAATACAAGGTCAACCCGTACAGCACTTGGGAGAAAGAAATGCCCCGAATCGTGGAAGACTCTCGCTACGTCCTAATAAACACAACAAGGGCACGAAAAGGGGTCTTCATAAACTGGTGCCGAGAGCGTATCGCAGAACTAAAGATCGAGAAGGAGAAGACTAAGAAGCAGGACCCCAGAATACCCTTCTGGGAATTCCTAAAAGGAAATGCAAGTGCCAAGTTGTACTGGCCCGAATTCAAGAGAAAATGGAAGAAGTCATCAGAGATGAAAGCCAGCAAAGTGCCTGACAAAGACAAGGAAAAAATGTATAGAGAATACATCTCTCGTAGGTACCCCGATCTCTACTGCTAGTTTGCAAGGCCCCAGCTAATCATCATTAGATATGAAAATTTCCGAACCCCTCCGTGAAAACGATCTCAAAAAGCTACTAAGGTCCACCACCACCTTGTCCCGCCACACCACCCTCGAAACACTTCCGGACTCAATCCTAGTAGACGTTCGATACATCACCGCGCCAGATAACATCCGCGGCAAGGTTATTCAGGATCACCTGGCGACTCTTCCGGAGGACCTAGAAGAAGAGAAGGGGCGGAAAGAGCGTGAACGGCGTGAACAAGCCCTCCGAGACCGAGAACGAGCCGTCAGGAAGGAGCAGTGGAAATTCCGGGGCGAGGAGCAGAGGGCCAAAGAGATGCTCAAGGAAGAAGAGGCGATGATTGAGAGAGCAAAGGTCGTTGGGAAACGAGGGCTTTTAGGACACATTACCAAGAAGGAGGGTACTGCCGAGGGTGTCAAGGACGATAATGAAGGTACGCCGAAGCTGGATGAGCCCGGCTGGTGGGCACCCGCAGAGTGAGCGAGAGTTTGTGGTTCGTGAGAGGGTGGCAGAGGTCGTGGAGGTAATCGAGAACCTGGTGATGTCCGAGCATAAATATATAGATCTGTACACTATCACATCGAGAGATTGCATAATAAGATAAAAGCCAGCTCATTATAGTCCTCCCTAGAAGGCATTCTCTAGTAAACTACCGTATTGCACTCTTGACAGACCCCCGGATCTACTCGTACCTACGGAAGCGTTGCGTTGTCCCTAGGGGTCACAGTTTTTCAATTAGTGAGGTCACAGTCAGAATACTGTACCAGATTGATACTAAGATCTGCCTAGTGTCTACCAATTAAGAGCGTCACTTATGAACTAAAAGTGTGAAACCGGGGGGGGTGAAGGAATTTGGCACCCAAGCCACCCCTATTCTACAATAAAATAAAAATATAAAAAGCAATCTGATTAAGGAAGAGGCATTCTCCCCAGGGTCGAAAAGGCCCTCTTTGCGCTCCAAGTCATAACACATCCCGCCACATATGCACAAGAAAAGTGCCAAACGCACCTAAGTCTGCCACCTCCAACAGCTGGAATCTGGTTCTCCAACTGCGCGAGACCTGAGGTGCCTTTATCTTTTCCCGGTCCGCCCTGCACCTGTGTCCTTCCTTTCCATGTTGGCTTCCACCTTGGGTTTACTCGCGAGCTTCGCAACTTGTTCCTCCCATTCCTCTTGGTAACGGGACGGCGGGGATGGTTGTTGAGGTTGTGCCTTCAACTTGTCTCTTATGAGGAACCCAAGTAGCTATAAATATATGTTAGCAATTTACATGTAAACTATTCGTAGAAGGGGAACTTAGGAAATACTTTCAGTTCCTCCTCTGACTACCGCGGTTACTATAAGGTTAACCTGCGATCTGATTGACCCCAAAGTTCCATCAGTTTTGGCAGCCGACTCCTTGAATTCACCTCGCAATTTCTCGATGGACGTCTTGATTCCCCTAATATCCTAACAAACTGTCGATACTCAGATAACTCTGCATTAATCTCTGATGTCCTACATTCGCCATCTTCAGAATATTGCCCTCCACGCGGAAGATATGTGTCTCGGTCGATCCACCAATTCCACATGAGTGGCTTTCCGTATTCCCACTGGACTGGCTTCCGGTGCCGTTGTGGGACTTGCTTTCCGCACCCTTGTTGGACTCGCCTTCGGTAACCCCGTCGGGCTGACTTTCCGCGTGGCTGAGCTCACCTCTGTCCAGTGTTCGCAAGCGGCCAGTCCGGCTTCCCGGTCTCATCTGGCCTGGCCTGTCCGGACTGCAGATATCTTCAGGCTTCCGAGCGATCCGATGTGACTGCTATAATTCTGGGGAGCTTTCGGGGCATTTGTATAAATTGTTATCAATTGAGCAGCAAACGAGCATATGCGTCAACAGCCTCTGTGCTCACATGCGGTATTTCTATCTTCACCGCCATTACATACATCATAGTAGTTGAATGACCGCTCTGTGCGCCACCTAGTGTAGATCCCCATACACTATACACTCTAAATAGTTGTACCCAACATGAAAATCGCAATCAAAGAGGAGAAATGGTTTTCCATGCGGAATCATGAAGGTGAAGGGTACTAGAAGAAGGATATAGTGGAGGGGCGGCTATAACGAAAGTAGTTAGGTATTTTACGGTTGTACTCGTACTGATACTGATATGGTATCATAATATCATAATAATATTATTATGATAATATTATTATGATATTTCAAGGGTCTCATAGCCTTCCCCTACCCTATCTAATCGGAGCGACAAAAACCCTACAATCCTTAAAATCTGTCTACCCCTTTGGTGCAAGTATGATATCATATTATCATACCAAATGAAAAAACAGCCACGGCCTCAGTCACTCCCAGCGCTGCGGCACTATCTAAGCCCTCCCAACGTTTCCGCTTTCGATTCTCAAGAACAGTTATCAAATCCCCCAAGGCGGTGGGGGGAAACAATCCCCCGGCAAAGGGTATTATCACATGTACCGATGAAGCGGCAAAGTACTCACCCCCAGCGTTGGGGAAATTGACGTGAATAACTTGTGAGCCATTTTTCCACTAAAGCGAAGAAAAGCAATTCCTTTTTTGGGGGGGGTGGGGGTGGGGGGGAAGGTTAGATAGTTTAATAGCTACAGCGCTTTGGCGTATGATATAAGACTGTATATATCTTGCAGATACCGTCTCGTATCATACACTCTTTCCGTTAAAATCTTGTCTGCTCTTTTAGGGTTGGAGATTTTGAAGCAAGTGTAGTCATGAATACTCACTCGTGTAATGTATCTCCTACCGCTTACTTCCCCCTCTATTCGAGGCGCAATGCCAATAGCCTTACTTGTGTAGCTACACTCTACGCATGTTTCTTCGTATTCCTTGAGTGGATTAACGCGTGACTTGGCATCCAAGGGCTAATCAGCCTCCTTATATCATTTACCTTCTGGATAGGCGCTTGCTTCTGGTTGGATGGATGGATTTGTTAAATAAGGTACGGAGTAAACGCAGTGAGATGTTAGAACCGGGGGTGGTAGCTGAGGGAATTCAGTGTCTACAATGGGATTTGTAAAAGGTATGAATCGTGTTGAGGAACTGGTAATTGAGGCTGTGGGAAGAAAAGTGCAAGGAATGACATCAGCAGAGGTGGGGACACGAAGGAGGGGGAGGGGAGGAGATAAGAGTAACAGTGGGACAAAGTAGATTGGTTGTTTTGTTCAAAGATAAAACGATGATCATTTCCTTAGGGTGTTTTTTTCGGAAGTCTTCAGAGGACATAAGAAACCTACTCCACCACGACAATCCGTATAGCAGTGACTGAGCAATAAACCTCCTTCTGCGTATGATACGACATATTATGCCCAACAAGATTTGTGCTATAACTACGAGTAATCTCACGAAAGATCACTCGTGCCAATGATCATTCCTACGGAGTCTGAGCGCGATTCGAGCGTTGGCCTTCCTACTTGTTACGGATCATACTCCACCCTGTTCTACTCCTTCTAAAAACCCACTACCATCCGCTAGATTACCATTTCCATGGATTTTCAATTCAATTCAATTTAGCAAACGACAAGAAAAACTATCTAAGATATTAAGTATTCCAAGCAAACTCCCTCCAACAAGCAAGCACACCACTATTTCCCAAACTCCAAGCACTAGAAGTACGCAGCCCTCATGCGGATTCCCAGCCCCGGACCTTTGATTTCTTCCTAAACATGTAGCGAAAAAATTCCTAAAAACGCAAAAGCGAGGTGGCAAAGAAAGAGGACAAGCAAAGCAAAATGGAAAGGAAGAAAACCACTAAGGCGATTAGTGTCCTTAAGTGCATGCCGCTCATCCGAGCAAGAGCTTAGTAGATGCCGCACGTCGATACAAAATGAAGGCGATACCACAGCAAGCGCTCAGAAAGAGTCCCGAAGTAAAATATAAGATATAGAAAGGCTTTTGAGATACAGCTGGCCACAGCGCAGAAAACACCTCGAACCTCTGGGTGTATATGAAGTCTCTCCATTGAAAAGTGTTCAGAAGGATAAAACATCCGCCTACAACCCAAACACTGATCAATAGTGATTCCGAGCAATTTCTAGTCCCAGACTTACCAGTGACAACAAGTACGGAGCTTAGTCCGCCCCAGCCTCTCCCAAGTATCACCCCCCCGAGAAGGAAAGAAGCAAGTGGTATCCGAGCCGAGTGTCCCAATTTGCTAATTCTCTCTTCCCACGATCGAACTTTTTCGTCCATATCTGCGAGGGTCTCTGTAACATTCTCCATTATTTGGACTAGCTTCTCTGAGGACTCCGTTAGAGTTTGATGAGCACCAGCGAGCTCTCCATAGATGCCTAAAATTGCGTCAAATTTCTAATGTATGCCATGGATTAGACTTTAATATAATAGTGATCTCTATAGGGCCAAGCCCACCATGACATGATTCTCTGCGAGAAAATCGAGCTCTCTGAATTTCTCTAAAGACTTTTCCTGTTTGGAACATAAGGGTTAGAAGAGAACCCCGATGGCGAAAATGGCCTCATTTGCCGGTCTATTGGAACATATGTGACTAACCATTTTACTAGAAATCGAATCAAAGGTCTACATCCGTGAATTGTAAGTCCCATCGTTGAATGCTTTCGGAATTTGCCGACTTTACCTGGTCTACTAGGTTGACCTGCTGGTCTGTGGCAATTCGAACTTTGTTGATTGACTGATCCGCAAAGTTAGTATAGGCAGGTTCAGACAAACATAGTAAGACTCACCGATTCGAGTTGATTAACCGCAGCTTGCCCCCTCTCATATAGCCTTTCTAAGTTACCGCTCATGGTATCCGCCATTTTGGTTGAATCTTCGGCTAAATCTATCTTTGCTCCTTTGTGATCCTCCACTAGTTCCTCTATAAAGGTTTTAAGTTTAGCAGTCGCCTCGGTTTGCACTTTAGCCGCTCTCCAGGCATCTTTGAGTGACACCTCAATAACTGCAAACAGTGATTTATGGGTTTTGGTAATGTTTCTATGAACATTGATCATTTCTTCTGCCAAGACAGTTAGCCCCTCAGAGACATATTCGATCGCCATTGATTTCATAAATACCCCTTTCGACCTCACGCCTAGCAGCAGAGCACATAGAAAAGCCGTTTGCGCGGTTGTTGCTGTATGAAGTCCACCATTGGGATTTCTGAGCCAACTTCCGGAGGCACTTTTTAGCACTACGAACTCTCTTATCCCTCACTCCCTCAAATCTTCGACATTCGAAGGGAAATTCGAGACCATCAACCTCAAATTCGCAGGCAGCCAATTGCACGCCAAACAAGATTCTCGAGTTCTCGTCTTCTTCGCTGTCAATCCTTATTGATTTACAGTCCCCTAGTAGAGACTCGGAGGCAATTTTGTGGCAGGAAGACCTTGATGAAAGTCTGCCCAATTCGGCCAATGCTGTCTCATAAGCCTCGTCGATTTCAAATAAGGGGGCGAAATCCTCTGCGCCACCATTGAGAGATGAATCATATCCTAGGGATTTAATCCAAACATCAGATGTGGAAGAGGGTGGAACTCGAGAGCGAAAAACACCCCAACACGATATGGTGGAGAGGAAGAGAGAAGTGAAAAGGAGGACAGTAGGAAGCATAGTGAAACCTTTAGACCCCCAAGAATTCCTCTCGGGTCGTGATCCTTTAGGGTAGGTGTTGGGTGGTGGGCTTGCTGTTGTCAGAGGTAGGTATGAGGGGAAGGGTAAAATTTATCAAGGTAGGAGAGTGGAAACCTTTGAATGCTAGTGAGCGGAACTTGGGGCTTAACTTACCCGACTACGCAAATCCTTTGGAGAGATCCCAAAACGCAGGGGTCCAAAATGGTGAGGTATAAATTATCATAATATTTATGTTGCCAGAAGTTCATAAGCTATCATGCATCATCTGGACAGCCAAGTGACAATTAACCAGTAAGCCCATCTAGTAGATAATTCAAAACGCTATCAGTTCAAAAACTCTGAGTGCAATCAAATTTTTATTTATTTTTAATTTTCGGTGCAACACTTGTGTTGTGCACAATTCCAGGGGCGGCCGTTTGTGTGAGTACGCACTCCTCTATCTCATAGAAACATCCCCCTCCAACTGGAAGGAAACATAAAAACAGACCGCTCAAAACGAAACATTTTAGGAAATCCTTCCGGAATTGTTTGTTTTCCCAGTATCATCATCCCAAAATGCCTCCGGGAAAGCCATCCCTTTCCCAGTCTACACATTCTCAACTTCCTGCCCCTCCTCTAGTCCTACCTTGTTGGCCAATATGCAAATACTCCTACTCCGTTACATCAATTTCGAGCCGAACCCAGTCCCCTTGGTCACATTTTGCCCAAAGGGACAACATCTATCTCGTACTTCAAACCAGCCAGCCCGGGGATGTGTTTGACCATTTAGGCTCACAAACGAGGATGAAGATATTTTGGGGAGCCCAGACGTTGGCAAGTTGATCCTTCTTGACTTCCCATGGAGAGCTCTAATATATGAGGGTGGATAGGAGGATATTGAATTGACCGCTCTAGTGCAAAAGACTATCCCTAGTGGGAATTTCTTTCAAGATCCTCAACCCGCTTTAATTGCGATTGGGCGTTCACCAGTGCTGGCTATTAAGTATCTCCACCAAGAAAAAGTGAGTATAGCTTATTCCATCTATTACTTAGCGATTTGTCCTCCTAAAAGAATATAGATGCGTCGCTTTCAGATCAAGTTTGTCTTGGAAGAAGACTACCAATCTGCTGTAGCGAGTCTAGAAAAGGTAAATTGCTTGGTGAAGCCCCCACCGGCCCCCCAAGACGCCACAGAACAAATTTCAAAGGGACCTTCTGCTCCGGTAGTGCGTCCAATATTTGCTCCTGTTTTTCATCCGACACCAGATCACAACCCCAGCCAACGTTCGCCTCCAAGGACCCCATCCACCAGCCTTCCTAGTTCCACTTCGTCTGATAGCACTGTCACAGCCACGCCTTTTGGGTATCCTCCAATTCTGCCACCCAAAGAGATGCAACAATCACAGTCACTCTTTGGCATTAACCAAAGTAAGGCCGATTCTAGGACACCGACCAGGCACGAAGAGCTCAAACGGCCCCCTGAAAGCTCTCATACAAGCTCCACTAACACCTATTCCTCGAGTCCGCCAGAACCGTATCATATCCCCGACAAGGTTCAAGATCTTCCACCCCCAAGACCTCCGCCAGGTCTAAGCAATAGTGAGCAACCAAAAATCTCCGCAGTACCGGTTTCAAGCAGTGGGAGAAGCAGTCTGGCAAGCGCTCTTCCGCCCCTGCCACAACCAACTCCTATAGGGACTTTAAGGGCCCCATCGCGGGCACAGACATCTGCCGGCTACATTCCCCACCCTATACAGACCCACGGACCAAATCACGGAGTATTCCGTCAAGCTAACGACGAGGGTTTAAGCAGCAAAAAAACTGTCCCGGCCTATCTTAACGCTATTTGCCGAGACATGTCGAACCTTCCCCACGATAACAATCCCAAGCAAGAGGATAGGTTGTCCCTCCAGTCCCCTATCCCCGAGGAAAGGAACATTCCCAACCATCTCCCGCGCTCTGGCAGTAAATTCAATGCTGCCTCTACAAGAGATGATACCTTAGTGGGGAGTAAACGGGGGAAAGGGGTGGATGACAGTGAGGACAGAAATGAGCACAAGCAAAAGAAGAGGCAGCTCATTAATATTGACGAAGAACGGGCCCGCGAGGAGGAAGATTTTGCCCAAATGGAGGAGTTCATTATCAATGCTATCCATGATGATAGCTTCGTAAGGTTGGTTGAGAGAATTGGTGGGATTTGGCAGAGAATGGGGTTTGAGAAGGCCGTGCCGAAATTATTTACTGAGGAATAAGGCTGATACTAAGAAGGATATGGGGTGGCGGTTGTGGTACGAATTGTGCATATAATTCTAGATCGGGTTCGGGTCATATCAATCGCTCTAGCTTGCTGATAGCCTATTGACTATTCTGGGCAAGACGTTTCGGCCGTTTCTAAAGGCTTCTTCCTCTCATTTGCAATCTAAATCATGTATTGTCACTCACTGTACCTAGATTCTAAGAATGGTTGACTACTGTTCCAACACCTGAGGAAAAAAATGGAGTTTTCCCCCCACCCAAACTCTGCGGTAAAGTCAGTGTATCATAGCGCACCTTGCGCCCGAGAAAGATTCCCTCCTATTCGTGACCCAAAGCCCCCTCCCAGCACCGGTGCCACAGCCGAACTCCCCAGAAAATAACGAACATCACCACCACCAAAACAGCCCAAAACTCCGAATGACCACCACTACCGCCACAACAAATAGCTTCACTAACTGCTAACCCATCACCCATCACAAAATAAAACGAAAAAAACCACAAAGAACAAAGCGCTTATATCTCCCCCTCCCCTCCGCTCTAATACCATACTCTCCACCTCCCACAACCGCACCCCAACAGCGCTCCAAATCAGCCCACCTAACGCAAAAATCCCCTCAAATGAAGAAGACTTAAGTCCCACAGCCGAGGACACTCGTACAGCACGAGCACACAGGACGGGGTACAGTAGCGCACGCTGAAAGCACGACCTAATCTGCTCGCTGCGGATTCCGGGATTTGTTTGCCTGGCGGGGGATTTGAGGGGTGGAGTTGGCGGTCAAGGTGCGGGGAGTATGAAAGCTTTATGGGGATTAGAAGTGGGGTGGGTGATATGTTTGGTTATTTTGAGTTTTGGTGAATAGGGTAGTATCCGGGTTTGTATCTTTGCAGTACGGCAAGTCACTCGTTTTTACAGATAAGCATAGGCATGGAAGGAAGGAAAGAAAGGGGGTGTGTATGTGCTAGAAATTCTAGTCAACCAGAAATTTGACAAGATCTAGTTGAAGAAGAAACCTCGAGAAGAAACTTGTACATCCGAAAGACATGAAATAGTAATCTGAAGAGAAGGAAAGAACAGAAAAGAAAATACCTATATACTAATAGTTACACTGATCTAAATCTGTATTTTCCTCAACCCCCGGACCTTCAGATACCAGTAGCATTGAACTCGAATTACCACCACTCGGGATTCGTTCCTTGTGATGCACCTTCTCAATTCCGGCCATTGTGTCCAGCAAAGCATCAGCAGCAGCAGCCATAACAACCTCAGCTCCCCCCGCTTCATTTCCGGCTAGAAGGTATTTCTCAACAGCAATACTATTGTCACTATAGCTGTCGCTGCCAATGTCTGCCGTTTTCTTAACAGTTTTGGCGGTATCCACAGTCCCGTCATCAGCGATTGGACCAGCTCCACGCATAACGTAGTCCGCTTTATCCAAGCCCTGGACATTACAACTATCGTGAAGCGTATCGAGCACGTCCACTGTACCTCTCAATTCGACATCATTGCCACCTTTGTCCTCATCGTCGCCCTGTGTCTCCGACGCCTCCGCGAAGAAACCACCAGAATCGCAATCCTCGTGTTTGAGGCCAGGATTAGACTCGATGGCTTCACCCCCGATCAACGCTTCGTATTCAGCTTCAGTTAGGAGATCACTTGGTTCATCGCTAAGTTCGCTAAGGGAGCTGTCAGATTCAATAAGAAAGCCACCACTTGCTCTCTTCTTCTGCATCATTTTCTCTTGTTGCTGCTGCTGCTCCTCCAACTCCAACTCTAGTTCATCCTCGTCGTCATCCTCGTCGAGAGTATACTTCACGGGTGTAGCTCCCTTAGCGGCGGCAGCCAGTCGAGTACTTCTACGAGATGCGACTTTGCTTTCCTGTCGCCGTAGGAAACCGCCTCCACCACCACTAGTAGCAGTGTCGTCGTCGCTGGAGTCAGCATCAAAATGATATTTGAAACTGAATTTGTGAGATCTATAATTGCGGCGTTGAGCCCCGGAGGAATCTGTATCGGAATCTTCACTTTTTTCTGTTTCCTCTTCGTCTGACTCGGTAATGGCTTTTCGTCCACGGGGTTTCCTCGCGCCGGGTTTAGCTTTAGAAGTGGTAGACTTAGGCTTAGACTTTGCTGTTTTCTTAGCAGTGGTCTTAGTAGTAGAAGCTGAAGGTAAAGCACGGAGGTTTTTGCACAGCTGTCTAAGACTCTGATGTTTCTTAGTCGGCTTTCTAGCGATGGGAGACTCCGATTCCTCAGACATAGAGTTGAATCCACCACGAAAACCACCAAATTCCTCTTCGTCCGCTTCGACAACCTCTACGACTCCTGCTTCAACAGCTTTGCTCTGATTATTCGCCATCATAGTCATCGGATGGCGAGTGCCTTCCTGCTCTTCTGGTATCCGATTGACATGATCTAAGATGCGTATCTTCGTAATAAAGCGTCGCCACATACGGAGTGCTTTTATATCACGATTTCTAGCCGCCTTTTCGTCTTGGGCTTCAACTAACCCCTCATGCACCGCTTGTACAGCTTCTTTGTATTCCTTAGCGACTACAATGCCAGTAGCGACAGGGTACGCATGACCATAACGGTACTCGAAGTCTGTCTATTTCCACCAATTAATTACCGTAGCAAAGGTATTTAGATGGGGTGAGGAGGAAGTTACAATAGCCGGAGCGAAGTCAACGCCCACAAGTCTCGCGGCTTTATCGACATTTCTCTCTATCCAACCAGGTCCACCCATTAGCATCCCTCCCCCTTCACAGATACGGAGAGAGCGATTGACATACGAGGCAAATGCACCGCCCCTTCCGGCAACATCGACTCCACAAACAAGTCGATATTCCCAAACTTGTTCTTGACCAGCTTCCCATTCACCAACGGCCCCGGAACGTAAAGCTCTGTTTGAGACTCCGCATACAGACCGTTCATCTCTGGTTCTGCATTACTGCTCCTCGCATTGCGAAGTTTGGTACTAGGTAGACGAACAGCTTTCACATACTTTACGGGTTTGGATTCTTCCTCCGGTCTCACAGTCCGGCCGAGACGTGTCCAGTTTTCAAGCGAGCGGAGCTTTATCACATCCTCACGGCGGTATATAGGTTCTGTCTTTATATTATCGCCAGACCCAGTTGTTAGTGTGCTACACTTTCGGAGCACCTTGAGGGATTCGTCACGTTTCAGGTGGCGTTCGAGGACGTATCTGTCTGGCGTTAGTATTGTTGGTTATGGAAGTGGTGATGATGGATAGGAAGGGGAGCGGAGCGGAAGTACAATGGATGTCCCTTGAGATCCTTGAGGCTTTTTGGGATAGGTTCGTGAACCGCCTTGTTAGTGAGTTCGATCTGTTCTAGTTGCTGTCGACCCTGAATTTTCAACGGGTGGATATATTGTAAGCGCACTAAGCCAATCCAAATGTTAATGGATGAATTGAAAGAAAGAAACTCACAGGATGTGCACCTGTCGCGAGTATGGCCATAACTTTATCCCACCAGGCTTCCCCAGCAGGAGTTCCAGTGACTCGGACTTTGCGAGTTTTTGTGATTAATGCTTGTGCGTAGCGTCTTGTCACGTCAGTGCAATCGCCGTCTGTATACCCAATCAGTACATTGAAGAGACCCCACAAGACCCACAAATCAGAACTAACCGTCTTCGAATCCTACAACATAACTCATCAAATTCCCCGGAACCTGTACTGGTGGCTCGATAACGCTCGGTTTCCCAACAGTTTTTGTGGCAAACGGGTCTACAGCTATCCACTTCTGCCCTCCAACGCTCCAAGCCTCCACCCAATACACCGGCCAGCCAGGCTCATCGTGTCTAGTTCCGTAATCGTTCTGCCTACAATTCCGAAGCCAAGTTTTACTAATGTAGCCAATTCCCCTTCCCGGACCTGTAGTAGCATCCGCCAGAATTTTCATGGGAGGCTCGTGGCTGGAGAATGTGAATGGGAGTGCTTGGAGGGAGCAGACGAGCCGACAAATTACTCCTATTGACCGGAGCATTGCGCAGAACAACTGCGCGCCGATATCCCTGGACCCTTTGCGCAATCTAGAGACTATTACGAATTGCTCGTAACCCAGTGGAGGGTCACCGCCTTTGTGTATAAAGTTCTAATTGTTATACACATTAGCGCCCTGAATACAAGCAGCAGCGGCAACAGGATAGAAAGAACCTCCGGCCCATCCCACCGACACTTGCTCAGTCCTGCCCTCATTACTCGGAACTCTTCTACCCAGTTCTCAGATAAAGCTTTTAGCCCCTCCAAGAAAAGTTGCGAGCGGCGGAATGGTTGGTCCTTGGGGTTGTCAATCAGAAGCCGGCGGATACTCGACTTCACCAGTGGTAAGAGATTTTTCTGTTCACCAAATGTGTTGAGAAAAGTACAACATATGCAAACCAATTGAGTGGGCGGATGTTACCTGTACCTCCAGGCTACTACACCAGCGATTCCGTAATGAGACGTGGTGGAGAAGGCATAACAAGTGCATTTTATGTGCTTCCCACCTAATTCTACGTTCGACTGGGGTTATCGTTCGTACCGTGCGTGCAGGCTTTTCGCCTTCCCCGCCGAGGGTGAGGGATAGTGGCGCTGGCATGGGTTTTTCACTCTGTGCGGAAGATAGAAAGTTGGTTATTGCTACAGAGTAATATGTTAACTGTCATAGCAATATGAATGAGCAGGCTATAACAAAACACACCTTGCGGGCCCAAATCCACATCCTCCCAATCAACGCCATCCTCATCGTCTTCATCCGAGTCTATGGTAGCACTGCTCTCATCCAAACTACCCACAGCCTCACTAGGAGTTGGTCGAACGGCCCGAGACGGTCCTGCACCAACCTGAGCACCCCTTTTGCTACCAGCAAGCTCCCCCGTAGCATTCCCACTCGTAGATACAGGCTTCCCACCTCCATTAAGTCCCAATCCAGAACCCTTAACCGAAGTAGTAGCAGACGATTTCCTCGCAGAAGACCCAACACGGTTACCAGAACCTGAACTCTTCACACCACCACCTGCAACGGAAGGAGAACCAGCAACACTCAAAGCTTCGTTAGTAGCAGTAGTCCTCAGTGTTCGAAGCCGACTCGACGGTTGTCCCGGACCAGGCGGTGGGTTCGAGGCCGGCCGTTTCTGCGACATTTTTTATTAAACTTTCTATAATTTCTTGTTCCCACAGCTTATTAGTTTCACGAAAGAGAACGAAATGAGGGAGAGTTGGTTACCAGCAGTACGTAGTTGCGCTGGTGGTGGCGGTGGTAGCATTGGATGCGATATGCCACAACGAGATCTGGGGAAGGATGTGGGGAGACGCGACGAGCCGCCAAGAAATATGTAGTCATAGCACTCAACGCGATTGAGGGTCTAATAATATCGGGCACTTCAAGTGCTTTTCCTGATATGATAACAGGGCTTGGCGTTCATTGTGCTCGAGCACCGCGAGCAAAGAGGAACTATACCACACTCGTAGTGTCGAGGCGTTTGTACTTGTACAGTACAAAGAACTGCTATCGCAAACCCAACCAAGTGGGCTAACTTTTGGTGGCATGCAATAGCAGTTCTTTTTTTAAAAAAGAATGTTTCGACATTACGGGTATTGACAGTAAGTAATCTCAAACTCAATAAGTTGATCCCCTATGTCACGCTTTTCATTCCCAGAGAAGTTAATGTCCTCACGAAACCCTTAACACTCGCACGACGCCGGTGGCAGTTGTTTTCATTTATCTGTCGAGGTTCTCGTCATCTGGCTAACCCCCCTAGCTATCAGCTAATTAAATGCCACGGTGCGCGGGTGGCACTTTCCAGATATATATCATACTGCGAGATAGACGGAGGTGTGGAGTTGTTTTAGTTATCATAGCCCTCAGACAAAATGCTGTGATACGATACCCGAGTAGGGGCACGTACGGCACTGCGTGCCGGCCCAGCAAGTCACTCCAACAGTCAGTCAGCTGTCAGCTACAATAAATTTCATTGAACCACCAATACCGGTATATCATTATTTCCTTTCAATATTACTCAGGCGTAGCTTCACCACCTTTTACCAATACTGTATTGCATGCTCGCGGTCACATTATGCCGTCGTCAGAGCAGTCTATTTTAGCACACCACCCTCCTATAGGGAGTGTTAGGGGAAGCCTCCCACACCGGTGATTTGTGAAGGTGGATCGTGCAGTATTGCGTTCTAGAGCACCGCATTATACACACACACACCGAATAACAAACGTCCACCAGGATGGCCATCAAGCTTGAGCATATTAATGGTAAGTGAATATAGCCATTTCGGCAGGTGTATTTGATACTACCGTCTAAACTCCCCTTCTATGCTTCTGAGATGTTGTCGCGAATCACAGACAGCACTGGAAGTTAATTGGTCAGCCAGGCTCCAGCCCGATTTAGACTACCCCTCGATATCCATGGGGGTTCTGTCCATATAGCACTTGATATGGGAGTTAGAAGGAGTGTCACTATGATAGACAATCGGTTGGTATCATATTTTCCATCGAGAATTCTATCATATAACAATACCGTACTATAATAGTATGGTAAGGTATGGTAATATTAATAAAATAAAAAAACATGCGCCACACAAGCAACAGCGGGCTAAATTGAACAGCGAGTGATTCTACATGAGTAAGTACCTCCCCTCTCTCTCTTCCACTCTCCCCATCCATCCGAACGAATGGACAAACCTATATCATCCTACAGTATGGCACCCCGCCCAGAACATACATCAATACAGCAAAAATAAACTATCCGGCGAGTAATCCCAAACCTGGTTCCAGAGAGGGGGGGTCAAACTCACAGTGATGGCGGAACAAAAGAGTCCTAAGCTGAACAACAATTTTGAAAATCCCCCCAGAGAGGAGAGCACTCAAAATCGCGCAATACGGCTGTCGGAAGCTGGTACCCAACGGCAGTGAGCTGGCCAAACCGCCTTAAACCAGTACGGGACGCACGGAAAAGAATTCGTAGATGACAAGAAACAGAACCTCTCCACGCAGGTCAAGCCGCGGCTTAAAAAGTTTCCATTTCCAGAACGAGTAGAAGTTTTCGTCATTCCGGGCTTGAGGCGTTTGCCCGTAGAGAGCACGAGTGATTTATGACCAATGGTGGTTTTCCTGTCTGAATGTTTCACTTCAGAACATGTGGTGCTAAACCTCGATACTATGTCGTGGAACGGGCGATGTCTAGCTTCCCTCCTCTTGGAACCTTCGTTCCGTGATAGAACCTAAGACATCGCACTTCATGCTGTGCCCCGTATTCGAATACGTCCACCGGTCCGTGTCTTGGATGTGTTGAGGGGCTCGGCGAGTGATGATGCGTGAATAAGAATTTCTCTTCTTCCTCCCTCCCGGTGGAGCTTCTCTGCCCTATGGGCTTGGCAAGTAGGAGTGGGGATGGAGAGGGCAGAAAAAGTAACGTGGATGATCGACAGGGTATATTGGTGGTAAGATTGGTAAGTGGGCTCGAACCAGGTTGGACTAGGCTGGGCTCTGCACTGATGGCTCGGCATTTTCTTGGGGAGTTGCCGTATCGGTGGTTTAGATGGGTTATTAGGAGAGGGTCAGTGAATGTCACAAGTTGTTAAACAATTGTGGCAAGAATGGGGGGAGGGATTTGTTAACTCTCAGTCACCGACTCGGTGGAGGGAGGAAAGGAAGGGCGATTTCGTAACAATGCTGGACTCCTGAAAGGTTACCCTTCATCCTAAGGTTCCCACGATGTTTAAGTAGCCCAATTGGTCTGTCTCCTGGGTGAGTGAGTGAGAGCCATACCACCAGCTAACCCGTACTAGGGCACATTCCTTTGATATCATATCGGCTATGGCAATCGCATAAAATAAGGGTGAGGTTGGCGCTACCATATGCTACTCTGTCGCAGAACTAAGAAAAACGCCCATTCCGGTATAATATTATATCTCTTGAGCCAGGTTATAAGACTTACTCACCCCCGCCAAAAATGGTCCCAAAGATACGGTATAGTACCGGACAGTACAAGGAGGGGACCACGAAAACACCACTCGTACACCTCGGCCCCAGTCAAACCGGATGGGGCGAGACACAATAACTGCGCATACTATCGCCAGAAGCTCTCCCCTTACCCTGCCTTAGATTCCATAAGCTCCCGGCAAAAAGCGCTCGCTCACTATGCGAAAAAGAGACACTTTTGGGAACAGTGCCGAGCAGCGTACAAGTAGACAATGCCTGTAAGGCGGCGCTACAGCACGGCCCACCTAGGCTGGCACCGTTTCGGATCACCACCACTTCCGTTTCAAGCGACCGAAATTCGTGACCCGGATAGATAGGAGGAAGGAAGGTCTTGAGGGATATTTAGTGATTTCGGACGAGCTGCTTTGCCCTGATTTGTAGAGGGAATTCGAATTTTCTGGCACTTCTGACGTAAGGTTTGCTTCTTCGTAGCCCCTTTTTGTCTTTACTTTTAACATTGCCTGTAGTGTAGCGATTGAAGTTGAAGTTCCGCTGCGGTTGCTGCAAAGCGGGAAGGAGGGAAGGAGGGAAGGAAGAAGTTGCTGTCCACGGCAGATTGTTCCGGGGTTTCTCACTCGGAATGCATGGGAGAATAGAGAGCTCGGTCGGGCTTCCGTGGGTTGCACAAGAGTTTTCTCAGGGCTTCCACGACTACCCAAGCTTTTGCGGGGGGGCTGTGCTCGTGCACCAGTACTCAAGTACTGTGTGAAGGTGAAGAGTGACGAAAGCATCTGTTTGACTGACTAGGATTCGAGGTCCACCGCACTTGGCCAAGGGGAGTTATCTCCACAGTTGGTTTCGCGATGCTACTCTCTCTCCCCGGCAATAGTTTATTGAGTCTTTTAGTTTACCTCGAAACATTCGTAGAAGATCTCCCAAGCAATCCTAATTGGCGTGCTCATCGTCGTCACCCAGACAGGAGCATCGACAAGGGCGCTGCCGGTAGTGCCGCGCAATAACAGATCCCTTCAAATACGGTATCGATACAGCTTTGCCTTCTCCCATTTATCAGTATCCCAGCAACTCGAGGAATCGAAGGGGGGAGGGCTTTATGTTGATTTTTAGATGAAAGCTCTGAGAGTCGATGGGCTTTACCTCTCCCCATTTGTTCTCCCCTCTCTTTCTCCCAATTTGCGATAGGCCTTTGAATGCGGTCGTATCAGATCACACGGTATTCTCTTCTTCCGTTGTGCTTGCTTGTATCCCAGATTTTCGGTGATTGCCGAGATGGTTGAAGAAGAAATTGATGAGCTGCCGACGATGGCCATATTTGGGCATCGGAAGCCTTTGGGCATTAATACGTAACTATTGAGTTTGGGGCGTGGAAAAAGGAAACGCTGGCTAGCCAACAGAGACACACGTGCTTCAGCCAAGTTCTTTCTTTCTTTCTTTCTTTCTCTCTCAGCTAAATCTCACGATCCTTGGCGAAAGAGGGTGGAGTCAACCTCAAAGCTGAAGGAGCTCTTTCATGGGACTATTGTTCTGGATTCCTTTGTTGGGGGTTTTCGCTGATCAATCGCTTCGGTCCACCGACAAGTGTGCCCTCATAATAGACTCTATTTACACATCCTGGATTGCAGTCTGTGGAAATGGCAGTCTGTGGAAATGGCACGATAGATGATACAAGTGACAAGTCGGGCACAACGGGTAGAGGAAGCGCCCGTTTTGGACTGCTGTGGAGCACGGGACAAGAACGCTCAGGGATTGAATTGGATAGCTGTGAATTTTTTTTCATTGCTCCTACGATCCTTTGCTTTTTTCCGAACGATTGGCGAAATACCCGATATGTGGGGTACAACCTCAAGGCTGAAGCAAGTACAAGTAGGATGCCCGGGCTTGGGGGCTTAGAGTGGATATGCGAGTCTGGAGTCGAGTCACTTAATTATCATACAGCACTCGAGTAACCTCAGCTCCAGGTTTCTACCGGTTCGTGCATAATTTTTCCGGGTGTCACTCGGGGTGTCCATAGTTTTTTTCCCTCTCTCTCCCTCTCTCTCCCTCTCTGTCTCCACCTTTTGCCCCCTCCCCTGTGTTCATCCTGTGCTCTCCACTGCTCGTATCATGCCAATGCCAAAGTTGGAGCATTGTACCGGTATCTTGAGATATTGTTGCCGGATCAATGCCTGCTTTGATTATGAAAAACTCATCACCATGTCGTGCAAGCATCAAACACGGAATGGGAAAGAAACGAATTTGAGCCCCCATCCGCCAAGGGCAAATATACCTCGAATCCTTACCCACTCGCACGCCTCGAATCAAAAGGACTTATTCATCCAATTTTTTTTTATCGCGTGTGACCCCTGAACCCGGAAGGGGAGTTTCAGCTGCGCATTTCTATGTGTGAAATCGAGGCACGCGACCCGTGAGGGCGAAGAAAATTTTCCACGGTAACAAAAGAAAGGAGAGAAAGGGGAAAGAAATACAGTACGAGTAGAAGAAGAGGGATAGAGAAAGAAGAGAATATGGTAGGGAAAAGGAATGAAACCCGGCGAGGTCTAAGCGCACGGTAGGTGGATGTAAGACTTGATAGTCGAGTAAAAAGCCTCACGATGCCTTTTTGATGCCTCCTATCTGCTGTGAACAGAGCACAGTACAGTAGATGTGTTACATGCAGAGCTGCAGCTATTGTAAGATTACTCCTGTCGTTATAATATTGTTGCCTGGATGTTGATGATTTCGTAAACACCCGATAGAACACGGCACTGTGGCACCGGTATTGAAGTCTTTACTTGGAGAGTACCAGGTGCTTTCGTCTACCAGCAGCCCCTGTCCATCTCGTAAGCTTCTCACCAACCAAAGGGTGAAGTGCATCATCGTCTATCGCCAATTAATTAAATAACCCTTTAATAGGATGCTCATAGACAGCCATTTGTGGACTACCGATATGATATCTCAATATCTGAATGCGTGTGATATCGTGGTCCAGGTTTTTTCTTTCTTTCCTTTTTTTTCCTCTCCCTATTCCCCGTGTCCCTCCTGCCCGCGGTTATTCTGGCGATATTAGACTATTCGAGTTGACTATAGAGGCTATCATCCCATAAGTTGTTCCGAAGCTTTCCCCCACCACACCACCCTCCTCCACAAGCCAAATGCGGGTCGAGTGCGACAAGGTATCATACGGGTCACCAATGGGAAATACGAGCTGGGATGGGACTTTGAACGCTCCGGGCATTTCTCGTCTTTGTAACTCTGTTCCTCTTGTTTTTCCCCCAGAAGGAAGGGGAGGAAAAAAGAGACCGAGTTCATGTGGTTTGTGTGTGCCATAACAGTGGCTGCACCAATCGATTCGGATTACGGCTCTGGTAGCACAGCCTGCATTACATCCCAGTAAGACTCCATGGCCTCAAAGTTGAGATGGTCCCCGATTTCACCCGCATGCCACTACCGGCAGAGTCTCGGACGGTATTGTCCTCGTGGAAATCCATTCAGACGTGTTGTGAAGCGCCGGATTGTCCCGATGGCAACCAACCGGAGAGGCAGGAACGACAGTGATCACCGCCTCCAGAGGCGTCGACGGTTGGAGCTGCTTGCTTTCCTTACGCCCTACAAGCACGAGTCTTCTCGGAATATCTTAGACCTGCTCCCGATATTTTACTTCTTGAACTTCCAATCATCGTCCCCTTCATCCTCATCCCTTACACAACTTACATCTTACGCTCACCCCTCCAATCACCTAACACACATTATGGCTTCAGCTAAAAAGGGTATAAAGACCCCTACTTCCCCCAGCTCTAATCGTCGACCATCAGTCTCAACCTGCGCATCTCGTCCTGTCCACTTCAAGAACATCTTTACCTCCTCCACTGCTTTACTCAAAACTCAGCCTTTCAAGAAAGAAATGGTTTCTGACACTGTCAATCGTACCTCCCTCCACCCCGGAGGTGTCCAGTAAGTTCCACTTGAGTCTCTGTCAATTATTTCCCCTCCTCGAACAAGCTCTTCTCAGAGCTTTCCCTATTTCTCGAAAGCACTCAGCTCTCCCGCCACTCCTCGCCAATTCGTTGTCATTGGACATTTCTGACGTCAGAATTACAGGCCTACCCGTGAGCACACGGAAATCGAGGAGGAACTCCACGACAAAGCTAATATCGACTATGATCGTGTCGCTATTGTGTGTCCCCATTTCGACACGGCCGAGTTGAATTTGGACACTTAGTCTGAGGTGGCAATTCCCATGCAAAGTGTCCAACCGCAACTCGGTCCCCCTTGAAGTGAGCTGCCTGAAATTAACACTACTCAAAGATTCCAAATGCATCGGTAGCTGCTCTCTATGAAGATGCTCTCGTCTACGAAACTGGTTCCGCAATTACATCATCCGGTGCCCTGACCGCATACTCCGGGTTGAAAACCGGTCGTTCCCCCCTCGACAAACGCATTGTCAAGGAACCCTCATCAGAAGACGAGATCTGGTGGGGTCCCGTGAACAAGCCGATGCACCCCGATGTAAATGATCCCCGCATTTTCTCGCGCTTTCAGGGTTTTTTTTTTAGTGTGAGACCGGTTGGACTAATCACGTGACCATGACGTCTCAGGTCTGGAGAATCAATCGTGAGCGTGCTGTCGATTACCTGAATACCAGGAACAGAATTTACGTCGTTGATGGCTATGCCGGATGGGACGAACGCTACAGAATCAAAGTCCGTGTTGTTTGCGCTCGCGCGTACCACGCTTTGTTCATGAGAAACATGCTCATCAGGCCCAAACCTGAAGAGCTGGTCCACTTCGAGCCCGATTATGTCATTTATAATGCTGGATCTTGTAAGAAGCTCTTTCTTTTCCGGTCTGGGATGGACGTTTGCTAACATTAGGTTAGTCCCCGCGAATAGATATACTGCTGGAATGACATCATCAACTTCCGTTGCGATTAACTTTGGCGAGAAGGAGATGGTTATCCTTGGCACTGAGTATGCCGGTGAGATGAAAAAGGGTGTTTTCACCATTTTGTTCTATGAAATGCCCGTCAAATACAATGTTCTCACTCTCCATTCCTCCGCGAACGAGGGTAAAGAAGGAGATGTCACTTTATTCTTCGGTCTTTCTGGAACAGGAAAGACTACATTGTCTGCCGATCCTAACCGAGCATTGATTGGTGACGATGAGCACTGCTGGTCAGATAGAGGTGTTTTCAACATTGAAGGTGGTTGCTATGCCAAGTGCATCGGTCTGTCGGCTGAGAAGGAGCCGGAAATTTTCGGCTCCATCCGGTTCGGCTCGGTTCTTGAGAACGTGGTTTTCAACCCAGAAACCAGAGCGGTCGACTACGATGACTGCACCTTGACCGAGAACACCAGGGCTTGCTACCCTATCGAGTACATTCAGAATGCCAAGATTCCTTGCATTGCTGACTCTCACCCATCCAACATCATACTTCTGACATGCGACGCGAGAGCCGTGCTCCCGCCAATCAGCAAGCTTAACAATGCCCAGGTTTGTGCCGTAATGTCTTTTTCACTTTGAAGATTTCCCGCTAATTGTAGTTCCAGACCATGTACCACTTCATTTCCGGCTACACCTCAAAGATGGCTGGTACTGAGGATGGTGTCACAGAACCACAGGCCACGTTCTCCGCATGCTTTGGCCAGCCTTTCCTTGCCCTGCACCCCATGAGATACGCTAGGATGTTGTCCGACAAGATCACCGAGCACAAGGCCAATGTCTGGCTCTTGAACACCGGTTGGGTTGGCGCCAGCGCTACCAAGGGTGGTAGACGTTGCCCTCTGAAGTACACTCGTGCTATCCTGGATGCCATCCACTCTGGTGAGCTTGCGCAGCAAGAGTATGAGACCTACGAGACCTTCAATCTCCAGGTCCCCAGGACCGCCCCTGGCGTTCCTGATCAATTCTTGAACCCAAGCAAGAGCTGTAAGTTCCACCTAACTCTGGCACGTAATTTATGCTTGCGCATTAGCTTACAATATTCCTTAGGGTCTGGCGATGCCACTGAGTTCCAGGATGAGGTCAAGAAGCTTGGCCAACTCTTCAGAGAGAACTTTGCCAAGTACGAGGATGAGGCAACTCAAGATGTTAAGGAGGCAGCTCCTGTCGTATAAGCCTAGGGCATATTATTCTAAGAGACTGATTGACTTGGTTTGACAGCTGGAGGCAGTTGTGGAACATAGATGCATGGATTTCACTTGTTTGTATTTTTGGTATGATTGATGGGGGACGAGGGAGCGTACAGATTTTCTTTTTGTTTTTTATTTCTCTTTCGCATTTTTCTTCCTGGGTCAAATAGGCGTTCGAAAAATTTTACCATCGTTGCATATTCAAAGAGGGGTAGCTATCACTGTTCGTTGGTACAAGAAGTTGAATCAAGGTCTTCATATAATATTACGAGTATGATATGATAGCGTACCGTTCTTGTGAAAAAAAAAAAAAAAAAACCATTTATGCTCCATTGGAGGAAATTTTACAGCGGCCAAATGTGACAGCGCATTTCTCCAGCACCACCCAAAAAAAACTTTGATATTCCAAAACAGACCATTGGTTCTCGCTTCCTTCAGTCCTACAATACCGGCATCAAAGAGTACTCGTACACGATCTGATACCACATACCGGTACTGGTACTCTACCAGATTAAATCTGACTCCAACAAAATCCGGCAACAGCAACAGTCCAGTCCAGTCCAGGTCAGCACAGCACAGCACAGCAAAGCACAGCACAGCAAAAGTTACGACTACGGTACCCTTCCACAATCTCACCCAAAATAATAACAAACAATAATAATAATGTGCACAACAAAAAGAATACCGTATAATTAAAATGATAATGATAAACAGGGGTTTAATATATAAAAATTTGAGCCATTTTTCTTTCCCCACTTTCCACTTTTTTTCTTCTCCTCTCACTCTGACAATGCCCTTCTGTCGTATTCCCTTGGCGGTGGAGAAGAGGTTAGTTGTGATACCCTTGATGACCCGGGGAGTTATCGTAGTGTGCTTCTGCCGGCATGGTGGATGATAGACTATTATAGTGAGTTAATGTGATGTTGCGGATAAGGTCTACTATGATTATGATACGGTGCCAGTAAGTCGCTTCGTTTCGTTTCGTTTCGTTTCTCCTGCTTGCATGTATGCGTCCCAAAATATTGTTTTTGACAGATGATAGCCTAAATGGACCAATACCAGTGGTCAGAATAATTTACCGGTAGTTCGGGGGGATGGAATGTGGGAGGGGAAACAAATAAAAGGAAGGATGGGAAAAAAAGAAAGGGCCTGAATCCGGGATTGAACCGGAGACCTCCTGCATCTTCAGTTACCCAAAGCAGGAATCATACCACTAGACCATTCAGGCTTTAGCCAAAATACCCGAGGGGAGATCATGTACGGTAGGTTCGGTGCAAGAGAAAACGTGAGGAGACAAGACTGGAGTTCAACAAACTTTATTTTTATCCAATCTCCATCCTACCCACAAGCCATAATACCCCATTCCAATTCACCCAAAAGCCGATTCATAGCATACGAAACAATCAATTGATCATCCACCCGAAAACACTACAGTACTCACTCACATCAGCCCCATCACATCCCATCGAGAGGGAGAAAAATCGAAAAGAAAAGAAAAAGCTCACATTCCACAGATTCCCCACATTCTCATCCCCTCCCGGCGCAAATGTCGAATTGACGTACAAAAAAATCCCCTCTGAGTTCCTAAGCCCCAAACTATCGCGGAGAAACTTGACCACGTTCTCAAACCGTTGACTGGTCTTGATCTTGTACACTGCCTTGTCGAGTGCAGGAGCGGAGCCGATGGGCTTGAAGCGGATGTTGATCTTTGTGGGGCGTGGGTGTAGGGCTTTGTCCAGCGCAATCTTGCCGTCGCGTGGGAGGGAGGTTAGGACTAGTGAGGCGGATAGGGCCACGGGTAAGTCGTCGGTAGAAGTTGAGGAGGGGATTTTGGGGGGGTCGGACGGTGCGGGGGGTGGAGTTACTGAGGCGGGGGATTGGTCGGACATCGTTTCGAGATGTTGTGGATGGTTGGTTGGCGACGAATGATGACAATTATGAGGGGGAGGGCGGAGGGGGGTGTCGGCTGAGGCTCTGCGGAGTGCGGAAGCTATGGGTTAGGTCTTGCTTGGACCATTCATGCCGAGCTTTCAAATTTCCGAGTGATGAGTGAGCACCGTAATATTTGGGGCATGGTCTGTGCATAAGGCTACTACAATACGGTAAATGGAATGTGCAAAGGGATCGAAAAGGGACAACCTATGATATCGATGAGAAGTGCCTCTCACGGGTCACAGGTCACCCTCCATTGCTTCATCCGGAAAACTCGCTGATTTTGGTCATCATCGAATGCATTCACAAGGATCGATCACTCAGGACCGTTTTCTTAACGCACTTCACCGCTAGGCTACTCGAGTATGCTTGCACCCTTCATACCACAAAACTTTGCATTTATAGCTTTCGAATTGGTCTAGAGGAACATGTTTACCCCTCCATCCATTAAGTCCCCCGGGCATGCCTCAAAGAAAGAAGAAAAGGAACAAAAACACTACCCCAGGTTCCATGTACCCAACCCTACTCGCACACTCCTACCATCGGAACGAGAAAGGTGAACGCACTCGCCGAAAGGGTGTCATGATGTGGTTCTTAGAGTGCAAGCTTTTGTAGCCGTACAGGCGTGATTGGCTCTAAGACCTTTTATTCTACGATCAACTTTGTGACCTTACCGATGGCAATTGTTTGTCCCTGGAGAATGGGAATCAGAAATAAGCCCCTCTTGGCAGCTGAGGAAGTCATACCTGATCACGGAGAGTGAAACGGCCAAGCTGTTGATAGTCTTCATACCTCTCGATGGGGAACAGTGATCCAGTTGCCGACTCAAGGCGAGCGATAATTGCTTGCCCTTTACACATATTAGGTAACGTTCAATGGACTGAGGTGTCTGAATCGCTTACCCTTATTGGCAAACGCTGGGGGCTTTCGACTCTTTCTTCCCGTTCCTTTCTCGAGTTTATGCAGTAACGCAGCGAATGTGACCTCCTGGATGGTTGTGTGAACATGCATAACACAGTTGAAACCGGCCGTCAATATACTCTTAAGTTCTAGGATGTGAATTTGCGCTTCGAATGCAGTGACGCAGTGAATGGGCTTCTTAGGGCTCGAAAGGACAAATCCTGGAATGACGTCTTCTTCCTCGATTCCCCGTACTCGCAGACGCACTTGATCCCCACATTGAGCATGGGGGAGCTCTTCCTCTGTTTCCCCGTAGATGGCGACAATTTCGAGAGGTGTCTTTCCAGGCATCATCACGAGGCTAGAATTTTTCTTGATGAAGCCGGACTCCACCTTCCCTTCAATCACGGTTCCCATATCCTAGAATTGCGTTAGCTACTGGTATAAAAGAGAGCCTGGGTTTCAATCACCTTGTACTTTCCGCTGATAGGCATCATGAATGGTGTTTTGAGTTTACGCTCCAATGTTTTCATGTTATCTAGGTATTCCAGGAGCGATGGCCCAGAATACCAGGGGCAAACATCTTCAGCAACTCGTGTCTTCAAATTAGCACCAGTCAGTGCGGATAGTGGCATGAACATCAAATCTGCACACCATGTCAGCAATTACTCTCGGAATCTTTGCAACAGTATATATATCCAACCTGTCTTAGTACTGTAACCTGTTCCCTTGAGGAATTGTGTGAGCTTGGTCGTGCATTCATCAAAGCGTTCCTTGCTCCAGCAGACGGTTGGGTCGTCCATCTTATTAACCGCTACGATTAATTTGTTTACACCCTGGGTTCTGGCCAAAACCGCGTGTTCTCTAGTTTGTCCTCCTTTCTCGAATCCTGTCTCATACTCTCCCTTTCTAGCAGAAATGACCAATATTCCAACATCGGCCTGTGAAGCGCCACCAATCATGTTAGGAACATAATTCTTGTGACCTGGGGCGTCAAGGACAGTATATCGTCGCTTCTCGGTCTCGAAATATGCACGCCCAACTTCAACAGTTTTGCCCTTTGCGCGTTCCTCCTTTGTCAAATCGAGGGCCCATGAGAGATACCATGATTCACGACCCTGTTCTTTGGCGTCACGCTTATATTTTTCCATAGTGCGCTCATCCACCATCCCTGTGGCGTATAGAATTGCCCCTCCAAGAGATGATTTTCCAGCATCGACGTGACCAATAAAGATGAGATTTACGTGTTCCTAGATAGGGTCAGACGGGTTAAGGAATAAAGGATATCACGTGAATGAAAAACTACCTTCCCGTAAAGCTCCTCAATAACAGAGTCATCGATTTCGTCCTCTTGCGCCCTTGCCACAGCATCCGCTTCTCGCTTTTCCGCAGCTAGCTGGGCCGCCTTCCCTGCGGCAGTTGGGGCAGGGGATGACTTCCCAACAGGAGGTCCACCAGGGCTTGGGCTCGTCTTTCCACTTCCTCCAGCTAGGGAAGCAGCAACGGCCTTATTAGCAGCAACACCGGAGCCAGAAACTGGCTTATTATCCGGCTCCCTCTTGTGTGAGGGTGCAGGATCTCCGCCAATCTTCAAAACCTTTGGAGCTGCATCACCCCCAATCTTGAGCACCTTTGGAGCAGCGGCGGCGGATGTAGTAGTGATAGGGGTAGAGGTCCCGCTCTTGGAAGGGGTTGGAGAAGAAGTTCCGGAAGCTGGTGCTGAGTCCTGCTTTTTAGCAGCCTGTGGAGCTGCCTGCTGTTGTTGTTGACGAAGAATGTGTGGCGGTCGGTAAGGCTGTTGTTGCTGCTGTTGTTGCTGGTATCCAGAAAACTGGCCAGGCTGTTGTCCGTATGCAGCTTGTTGCCCATATCCACCACCATAATTTCCGTACTGTTGTCCATATTGCTCGTACCCTCCTTGCATACCATACTGACCGTACTGCCCATACTGAGGATATTGTTGCCCATATCCGGCTCCGTACCCAGCCTGGCCATAGCTACCGGCCCCAGGAGTGAAGGCAGGAGCTCCAGGCGTGAACGAAGCAGCACCGGGCTGGAATGTCGGGGCATTGTACGACGGTCTAAATCCCGAACCTTGCTGCTGCTGCTGCGGTCGGTTCAAGTTCAACTGATCTTGTGCTTGTCGAGCCAGGTCATTGTCGTCCCCGGCCGCATCCTCCCATGAGTTTGGCGTGTTTCCAGACATGATGAGGGTAGTGAGGGGTCGTTGCTGTCCTGTCAAAAAGAATTCGAACGTCGGCAAGCGACGTCTTGGATGGTGCGAGAGATGTAGAGAAGAAAAAGAAGGGGGGAGGGAAAATATCAAACTTGTTGACAAGCGAGCCCAGATTTGTGAAGAGTATTGATGAGGCCTGGGTATGATACGATATGATACCAAGACGGAAGAAAAGAGGGACTGAAGAGGGAAGTGCTTTTGAGAGTTGACGTTAGGTTGCGGGCAGGTATTGACACTTTTGGTGGGGGTTTTTTTTCTGAGTGGCGAGAAAAAGAAAGTTCTCTGGTGGGGCAGAGAGACACAGCTCGCAAACCTGCCGTACTCGAGTACTTGTGCTTGGTACTGTACTGTACTAGTACTGGCACACGTACTCGAGTATTAATTTTGTCTAATAATGTCACGACAATAGTACCGGCAACTCCTCGAACATTTTCCTGTATACCAACTACTGTAAAGAGTTTCTGCGGGACGTTTTTTTTTTTTCTTGGCCACGTCGTGGTTTAGGACTTTGAGCAGTTTAATTCACAAACGAACGCACGTGACCTCAACACCTCTGGTGGAGGAGGCTAGGTGAGTCAAAGCCTACCACTGTACCCAAGTACACGCAGCATGTTCACACCTTTCTGATATCTGTACGAGCAGCGGGATAGGATGACTGTCAGCAAGAGAAGGTACGCGATCTTTTGGCGCTGACCAATCACAATAGGGAATGAAAGCTCCCAAAATTCATTAATTGCACATATCATTTCACTCCTAAAAAACATACTTGGAGTGATATTTCATGATTGGTGCGGTAGATGCGCAGCCTGACCGTCTCATTGTGTGGCTCGGACCACAACCGCAATTGGGCAGACCCAGAGTAGGGCTGAAAGTAGGTGTACAGTACTGTATTTTATGGTCTATCTCTACTAGAATGACTACGCAATCTAAAGCTCAAGAACCTTCAACTCCTCTTTTACGGCCTTCAGAACGGCTGGATGTAGGGCCGTTTGAGCCGCCACAATTCCTTTATTAGCTCTCAGTGTCCTTCCCTGTCTGAAATCCAGCTCCTTCCCATAGATATCAGTGATCACGCCTCCGGCTTCTTCGACAATTAATGATCCAGCGGCATGGTCCTACAAGCATTACTACTCAGAGATCGGTAGACTAAGGGAGGGGGAACAAACCCAGATTTTCTCCTCATAAGACAAACTAACGGGTAGCCTCAGATAAATCTCTCCAACGCCACGAGAAATCGAAGCATACTTTGCCTGTGAATCTAATTGAATAGATGGTGCGGTAATGCCCAGGCTCTTAGCGATGGATGCCTGTTCACTGTGTGAGGAGTGGCCCGCTTCAACTCCTTCACAGAACCTAGCCTTTGAAAAGTCCGTGACGGAACTCATGGAGATGGGAGTCCCTTGAGCAGACGGGGTTGACCATGGTCTCTGTTAAACAAGAAAAATTATTCAGCACATGAAGAAGCCCGCATAAAGGCTATCCATAAGATATCCTGGGCAAACAAATAAACATACCATTGTAGCACCCTGTCCCCTAACGGCCGACAGCAAAATCCCCTTCTCTCCCTCTGGCGCCTCGGGATCAACTGGTAGGTTTGGGCACACAAGTGCGCCGACCTGAACCTTCCCGTCGACAATCAATCCCAAACACACAGCGTACTGGTCCCCGCGTAGGAATCCCTTTGTCCCGTCGATCGGATCAAGGGCCCAGATCCCTAGCCTCCGTTGTCAGCAATCTTTGTAAATAAGATAGAATAATAATAATAATAATAATAAAAATATTGTCACAAACTCCCTACAGCGCCACCCTGATGCGTCCCCCTATCGATAACAGCGAGCATTTCCTCGCTGTCCTTGATATCACCGAGTTCACTCGTTAAGTCCTTAGTTGCGTCCAAGGTGTCCTTGACGAGACCCCAGACCAGGTCCCGCTTTGCCTTATCCGCACGGAGATCACTGGAGTCTTCTTCACCGACTATTGAGTCTTCCGGGAAGGCGTGGCTGACGCTGCTGATTATGAGGGCTTGGGCACCGAAGTCGGCGACTTCATTATATCGTTCATTAGTCTGGTTGTATTTATGGGGAATATTAGGATGGGAAGGGCGGGTACTCGTAACAGGCGATTTATCACCCTTCATAATGGTCCCCTTGACCTGGGAATTATAGACCCTTTCGGTGAGAATACATGCCCGCTGGATAGCCAATTCCGCGATCCGGCGTTCATTGGTGTACGGCATTGTCGTGCAAATTCTGATGTAACGACGAGTGGGAAGAGTGAGAAGAGAACGCAATGAATTGAATGCGAGTTGGGTAAACACCGTCGCCGTGGCGTTAAGCTCTTTTTTATTTGTTTTCCGCTACGATACGGCCTTGTATGCGAGCTGTGTTGGAGATATTTCACTGTGAACCCGGGTGGTTCTCTGCAATAGTGGGGGAAACTGTAGAGTATCAACGCCGCTAGCCGGGTGCTGTCACTTGCAATGGTTACTGATGCCCAAGTTCTAGATTCCATAGATGAGGAAGCAGGAAAAAAAAAAGCAAATAAAACCTGAGATGGAGATGATTGTTTTTCCCGTTTTGATATGATATTATGACGGGATCTGATTGCGTGAAGGCGTGATGGAATGATGAACGGTATGATACCATAACTTTACAAATTCTGTTTTTGGAGTTGCCAAGTGTGATCTAATATAACTTTTTAGGCCCTGTTTGGCATGCTAGAAAAACTGAGTATTTCTCACTTATTCTCAGTTTTTTTTGTCTGTATCAAACTAAAAATTTCATGGGGTGTTTGGCAGGTACAAAAATACAATGGTATTTCAATACTCTGTATTTTTATTCTCTATATTTATTCATGGTGTCCTTCCTATAAGTGTATTAGTATAAGGATAACCTATTCTTTTTTATAAAATTCCATACTTGTACAAAAATCAAGCTATGGTTTAACAACATTTAGATTTTACTATGTTACTTTTTTGTTAATATAAGTAATAATATAATTTGAATTTTGAGTATATCCAGTTAACTTCAAGGTACTATCTATTAGTCAAAGAAAGGAAGAAATTCTTGGTCTAACTTATTCATAATACCTTATCATTAATTACATCCAAAATGACAGTCATGTATTCAAGTAGAAAAAAACAACAACTTTGAGCTTTTCCAAACACCCAGTATTTCCATAAAAACTCGGTTTTTTTATTCCATAGAATACTTTCATTTTCAACACAAACTGAGTTTTATTATTCTTTGTCATGCCAAACAGGGCCTAAGGCTCTGTTTGGCAGGAACGGAACTGGTCCGTTCCCCCATACAAACGACCGTTTCCTTCCGTTTCAAAACGGTTGGAGTAAATCCAGTATTTGGTAATGTAGAAAAACAAGAACCGTTCCGTTCCAAAGTGGATCTTGGCAACCAGGTTTGCAACAGTAGCTGGTCTCCCACTTAGGCTAGTTTTGTATTAAAAATTTTTTGTAATGTATAAAGACATCTTAATTAAAAATAATAACCAGATTATTCCCTATACATCATATTTTCCACTGGCACCTCCGAAAACAACTCATACACCTCCAAGATGGCATCTCACCCCAATATGAGCACAATTCATACAGCCATAATTCAAAGACGGATTCATATCGCAATTACCTCTGCTCTCTATTCTCATCTATTCCTCTCTAAAGAACCTGTTCATACATCTATTCGAACTGGAATGATTTATACTGCTGAAATCCTGCAAGCACATCCTCGTCGTACTCTAGAGGTTATTCGTATGCCAATTACAACATTGTTAGACCTTCGAGACTGGGTAATTGAGAGGGGATTACTGGTGTCTACACGTCAAGTAGCTGTGGAAGAACAACTTGTATTGTTTTTATGGATTATTGGACATGGAGCTACAAATAGGGAAGCCCAGGAACACCTTCAGCATAGTGGAGAAACAATTTCACGGTTAGTATTAATTGCACTATAATATTTATATATGAAATGTTTATTATTCTAATTATTTTACAGCTATTTTCATCAAGTTCTAAAGGCTCTCCTGCCTCTGTATGAAGCATTTGTACATCTTCCACCAAACAATATTCCTGCAAAAATACGGAAAAATTGGGGAAAGATGTCCAATTTTAAGGATGTTCGTGGAGCAATCGATGGGACACACATTTTGGCCCATGTACCACGAAACCAGCAGGGTCCCTATCGTAACCGGAAATGTACCCTCTCGCAAAATGTTCTTGCTGGATGCAGCTTGGATATGTACTTTTTCTATGTATGTTCTGGCTGAGAGGGTTCAGCCAATGATGCTCGAGTATTAGAAAATGCTGTGATTCATGGATTTCCAAGACATGAAAATACAGTTTATCTTGCAGATGCAGGATATGGTCTTCGTCCTGGGTTTTTAACACCATACCGTACCGTACGATATCATCTGCGGGAGCAAGCACAAGCTCATTTACGTCCACAAACTAAGGAAGAGCTTTTCAACCTACTTCATGCTCAGTTACGAAATGTTATTGAACGTATCTTTGGAGTTTTACGGAAGAGGTTTCAAATTCTCAATACAGCTCCAGAGTTTGACCTTACCACACAAGCTCAACTTATATTGGTAGTTTGTGCATTACATAACTTTATTTGACACCGGGCAAATGGAGAGGAGGATCAATTTTACCAGGATGCTGATTCATCCTTGGAAAACATCAATCACTCTGAGGAATCAAATCCAAGTTATGAGGAGGAGGATGAAGGAAATGTTAGAGATGCACAAGATATGGGAGAGATGAAATAAGATTGAGACAAACGTGCAACACAAATGTGGCTTGATTATGTACAATACCAAAACCAGTCACAGTAGACTAACTGCTGTAGAATTCCTAGGCCTTGTAACGTACTATTTGACCTCTTAACCAAAGCTCCTGATCTTCACCTTCCTCTAATGCTAAAAACACTTCTGCCTTAACTGGGTTCTCAAAAAGCTCATATCCAGTAACAATATCTTGTGTTGACCACCCTGGTCTTCCTTTATACTTTTGTTGAAGCTTTGATACAGCTTGCTGAACAACTGATTGGGATGCTGCAATAGTAATTGGTGTAGTGGCCATCCCTTCAACAGCAGTGATCAGCCGTTCAGAAACACTCCTTGGAGGTTGTCAAATATGTCCCAGTGGTGCTAGCCTTCTCCGCTTATGTTGATGAGGACTTGTATCGGGACTGGTCTGCTCTGGATCAGCCTGAGTTGCTAGATCTGACCTAAGGGGCAAAGGAATCGTGATTTGTTGTAATTTTGTATGGCCAGGATAGATTGCATGACCACCTGTTGCTTGAACTCCCTCCATGATTTCCGCCAACTCAATTGCATTTGCAAGTGGTTTGTCACGAAACTCTCGTATTCCAGGCTGTTTTTTTATTTCTTCCTCCCATACTTCATCTGGTGCAGTAACCGCACCAGTCTTAAGATCAACCCCAAAACCACTCAAATCTTTCAACCTGGTCCACATCTTCCATTTTTTCTTCAAGGTCTCCAATTTGCCTTGACATCTCTCACCTGTTACAGGAGCCCCAGGTCCAGCAATCAGAAGAACTGTCTCAGCAATCTCATCACAAACTTCCATCTTTAGCCCATTATCAGATCGTTTTCCAGTCCTAATAGCTTGAACTAGTTCTCGCAACAACACAGATGTCATTTCAGGAGACCATTCAACTGGATGCCGGTGAGGCTTGTGGGTTTTCTGCTTGCTTCCCGTAAAGGAGGAAGGTACTTCACAGGGGTCTAGAACACGAATTTCAGATAAATTTTCTGAAAAAAATGTTAGAACTTATCATAGTAACTATAGTGATATTTAACTTACCTTCAATCTCGCAGGAGTGGTTAGAACACTCAGGTTGATGCCCACTTGGTAGTATACAGGCAGTATTTTGACTTGCAGTAGTATCTGAGTCTAACTGTATTGATTGAGTCTTATCGCTCAAGGTTTGTGTATTCAAAGGTGAACTACTATTTTAAATTAGTAAACAATTATGATAAGTATGGTGAAAGTGGTAACACACTGGTATTGAGGAGAATGCTCGTCCATCTTGGTATCTGTGAATAAGTTGAAACCTCTTTAGAGAAGGGAGAAGTTTTCACGAATGTTAAGATAAGATAGTTTTTTTTGTACAGGAGACTGAGAGATTTGCACATAATATAGAATTTATTTCATTAGTTTACAAGAAAAAGAAAAAAGCAGATTTATTAGGGTATGGTATTCAAAATTACTCTGCCCTATAGAGTGTTGCCAGGGGTTAAAAAAAATTCTCAATTGAAGGTAAGAGAAACCGTTTCGAAACAGAAGTGCTCCATTTCACCTGTTGCAACCATTTTGAAATTGACCGTTCCCGCCAAACAGAGCCTAAACTGTTTCCGGGAAATGGAGATGGAATGAAACATCCTTCAACGTCGATAGGCGTTTTGGTGGCTAGATTAGGAGACTGTCTTACTCGTGCAGTAAATTTATCTGGATGTGTTCTACAGATGCTGTGGCATACCGAACGAGTGTCAGTATTAATCTAAATTACGAGTAGAGATTAGGGGCCTTTCGAACCTTTAAAGTGGCACTCGCAATGCCTATGAAGGAACTCCCCACCGCCAAGAAAACTGACTCACGACAATTTGATGCCGTCTTTCCTCGTCCAGGCCCGCATCAAAACGGGGTCTCTACAGTCAAAAATTCCCTGGCCAGGATCGACGCCGTGCCGACATCATCCTTTCGCTTGTGTGCTATGGATGGAATTACGACCAGAGACCGCCTTCCACCTAAAAGGATAACAACACTTCCTATCATGCCCAAGTGAATCACCCGCAGATCCTCGGGGACAGGAGGCGCTTACCGGCCGGATTACCATCGAAGGACCTCAGCCATACCCCTTCAAGCCGAGCGTTCCTCTGGATTTCCAGCTGAAATTCCGAGCTATGAACACGAATGAAGGGATAATAAATTACCGCCTTGCAACCAAACTCATCCAATCTCACGATATTATATATCCTCAAGAATCCAGCAATCGCACAATACCCCCTGGAGCAGCAATGAATACCACAACAGACTGATAGAACTAAGGATATCATACAGTGAGACCTACACAAGTAGACTTTCCCCTACTAATGCATTATAAGTTATAGCGCGAGGCCCAATAATGTCCCCAAAGTCAAAGAAGCACCCACGGTGTCTAGCCTTCATTCCATGCGTCCAACCACAGAACAACCTACAACCAAACCTCACATACATCACAATTCTTTCCCCCAAAAGAGAACTCGGATTCTCCGAATTCTCTTTTTTTAAATACGTGGATTGATCTAGGTACTGGACTAGGGCGCATCCATTGTATATCATACAACATAAGTTATGCTCTCCAACCCTCCAACCCTACAGCTCCTCTGGTAAGATACGGAACCTATCATACCTCCCTCAAAATGAGAAAAGGGCAGGCGGAAAAGTAATTCACCACCAGTAGGCGCCAACAAGAGAAATAACAATCAATCCCCACTTCCATCTCCCTGGTCATAGGATAACGGGGCAGGCGCTTGCATCGTTTTAAGGACCAAGAAAGCTTTGACGATAAATCGATATCGGTAGTCGAGGTCAGCCCGGAGGCACTACTAACCTTTGGAGAGGTTTTTATATATACAACTAGTTAGGCGTGCCCCCCCCCCCCTCCCCAAGCAGAGAACAAGGAGCCAATGACCCTGCGGTGGGTTTTGCTTTCCATATGGTACTGGCAGCTGCGTGTAGGCACAGGAGCCATTAAGTTACGGAAGGAAGGTGGAGTTGTGTGATATTGGATTCCTCCACTGGGGTCATTTCTATGAAATCGTGTAGCCCCAGGGAGCGAACGGGTCCGTAATCTAGATTACGCAGAGGAGCACTATATACCAGTAACTAAGTCAGTTGCCTACCACACGGGGTTAGAGCTCATGATTGCCCAAGTGCACTTTTATGATCTTTCCAGTGTCCCCTTTTCCATTTCTTCCCCCCTTTATTTTTTCCTAGTAATCTTCAAGTGGGAGAGGATCAGAAATAATTGTGGAAACTTACGATAAGTTAATAGTCAGGCGGTTGAGTAAGTATGCTTTAGTATTCATTATCAATGCTCAGCGAGCGAATGCCGAGGTTCGAGGTCTCGAATGGGGGGGGGACTTGCTAATTATAGATAAAGTTACTTAATAATGCCAGAATTGAACTAGCCACAAGTTACCCCCAATTGGGCTGACTGGACCCTTTTCCCCAACCACCGCTCACTTTGTGACTTTGTGGACACTTCTCTCTTTCTTTCTTCCTCCTCCCTAACAAGTTCAGACTCTACCACCACAACAACAACAAAAACAACAATGCACTTCACCAAACAACCACCCATGACAGGTCCCCTCCCCCCCTTCCACTCCACTCCACTCCGTTCCTACCAGCTAACCTTTCCCTCCCTCCGCGCGCGCACAGGCCCCACCAAACTCCCCCCAATAGTCCTCTCGGCCCCCAGCGGCACGGGAAAATCCACCCTGCTGACGCGACTATTCGCCTCGCACCCGGAAACCTTCGGCTTCAGCGTCTCGCACACAACCCGGAAACCGCGGAGCGGCGAGGTTGAGGGCGTGGAATACCACTTCGTCACGCCCGAGACCTTCGAGTCCCTGATCGAGCGCGATGCGTTCATCGAGCACACACGCTTCAGTGGCAACTACTACGGCACTAGCGTCGAGGCCGTCAGGGCCGTCGCCGAGCGAGGGCGCGTGTGCGTGCTGGACATCGAGATGGAGGGCGTAAAGCAGGTGAAACGCACGGATCTGGGCGCCAAGTTTGTGTTCTTGAAGCCGCCGAGCTTGGAGGTGCTCAGGAGTAGGCTTGAAGGCAGGGGTACCGAGACCGAGGAGAGCTTGGGAAAGAGGTTGGAGAGGGCGAGGGTCGAGTTGGAGTTCGCGGAGGTGCCCGGTGTGCATGATAAGGTTATTGTGAATGATGATTTGGATAAGGCGTATGAGGAGTTGGAGGGGTATATTTTGAGTCTTATTTCTTAGGGTTGTCGTTGTTGGGTGTAGATATGATAGGATAATACGCATGGCACAATAAAATCTAGAAGCCGAATATTACTAGAGGCCTCTTCTTACCCCAAGCTACACCGCCTATTGCACGCTTCCACTGTTAAATAAAACGTGCAGCCACAGCATGGCCATCAGGACACTATAGTAAATTTAATTGGACCGACTGACCAAGCAAGCCAAGTGAGTGTCCAAAAAGAAAAATATAAAAAGAAAAGGATAGTTACCACCTAATTTAATTTACACCTGTGCCAGTACGAAGAATAAAACAAAGGTACATAGCGAGACAAGAAGAGACCCCCATACCAATCAAACGACAAGAAAAGAAAGGGAGAGAGAAAGAAAGAGTAATTACATCAAAATCAGGAAAGGATGAATGATCACATGATAAAGAGAAAAGGGAAGGAAATGAAGCAAAGACTACGACAAGCTTTATGATAATAATGTAGTGGTAAAAGGACAAAAGAAAACCCACCCATTCATCTACCCACTCATCAAGGCAACAGCACATCTCACTCCCTAGAAACTAACAACTCCCCCTCCCTCCAAATCCCCATTAACAGAGCATACAAGTCCCCGCCTCTCTCCCTCTCCCTCCCCCTCTCAGCAACACTCTGTCTCGCAACGGCTGAATCATCCTTAGCTCCTATACTACCACCGCCTCTCACCCCACCGCCAACTCTCAAACTTCCAGTTTCCTTCAGGCTCTGGGAAAGGCCCATGTTGTTCCCACTTGCGTCGCTGGCATGGCCCCTTTTGGGGATTCGCCGGTCGGGGTTGCGGCCAATGGCTGCTCTCTCCAGGGAATCCAGGATCGGGTTCATGAAGCGGCGGGTGTTGAGGTACTCGCGGTTCACGTGTTCGAATTCCTTCGTGAGGCGGGCCGGGTGGGTTGCGCGGGAGAGTGAGATGGAGAGGGGTACGGAGGGGGAGTGGTGGTGAGAAGAGGAGGCAGGGTGGTAGGTATGGTGGTGGTGGGACTGGGAATGGGTTGGTGGGTTTTGGTGGGTTTGGGAGAGGTATGCGTGAGGAGGGATCGCCATGGGGGGTTCATACTGGGAGGATTGGCGTTGGAGCCAAAGCTTTTGTTGGGTTCTGGAAGGTTTGGCTGCGATGGTAGCAGGGGTAATGGTGGGAGTGGTCGATGGAGGGTGTGTTGGTGATTTCGGGGTAGACGAAGAGTTGTTGGGATTTGGGGTTGAGAATGAGGTTGCGGTGGACGGGGGAGCTCCGTCTCTTCCCCCGGTACCCCTGCTGCGACGGGCGCCGCCGCCGGAAGATGGGGAGATGGAGGTTGAGGTTCCGCCTTGTGAATTTGAAAAGTCTATGAAGCGAGAGGTTAATGGCTGGTCATGAGAGTTGGGAAGCGAGTGGGTGGGGGTTATTGGTGCGTTTGGCGGAGGAGGGGTATGGTGGATTTTGGTATGCATGGAGATTGACTCGTGGTTCACTTGTGGGGGGATTATTGCGCTGGGGGGTTTTGTGTGCGGGAGGAGGAGGTGGGTGTGCAGTTCCTTTGCGGTATGAAGTTGAGTATTGCCATTCCTGCCATTCTGAAGTTGACTTTGTGATTGTGATTTCGATTGTGCTGGTGTAAGCTGGGATGTATGCTGTTGATGTTGCTTCCGTTGTAATGGCTGTGATGATGATGATGCGGTTGTCGTCAACGGTGCATCGCCACCTCCCCCACCAGCACCGCGTCCAGAACTCATCTCGACGGCAGAAGCCTGTCCAGACGAAGCCGTAATCTTCTTATTCATCCCGCCCTCTCTGGATTTCGACCGCGATCTATCCCTCTTGCTATTCTTGTTGTTATCCTCACGGGCACTTGCTCTTCGACTTGTGGGATGCGACTTCCGACGCACCCCCTCTCGTAGTTGGGGATCGAGAGATTTAGCACTGGGCGACTTGGCCAGTCCCTTGGACGCCGAAGCGCCGCCTCCAGAAGCACCACCACCGCCACCACTTGCGCTCCCGTCTGGTACAACCTCAACCCCTTCCTCTTCTCCCTCTATCAGTTCTTGTCCCTCCTCGACCTTATAACCCCCCTCACCACCACCTTCGCCAACCTCAAACGTCAACTTCTTTCCACCACCCTTCACCTTCTCACTTCCAGCACCTTTCACAGGCGATGTCCCCAGCGGCGTCAACTTCCCAAGCTTATTTAAATTCCGCCCATGCGATGGGACCCGCGTATGATGACGAGAGTGTGCACCTCCGACAACAAATTGCTTCTTGTGTGTCCGCTGGTGCTGCTGATGGTGATGGTGCGCGGATTTCTGATGCTGTTGTTGCTGCTGTTGAAGTTCGTCGTTAGAGGATGTGTCTCCTCCGCCGCCACCGGTGGATGTATTGCCCTGAACCAAAGAAGTGGAAGATTGGCGGTTGTCGAGGAGGGGTTGGCACTCGTCGGACATTTTCTGAAATATTATTATTCTTATTATTTCTGGGGGATTTTTTTTTTCCGCCCAGTTTGGTGCTTTTCCTTTTTTCTCCGAGATGAGAAAAACGTAGGGTGCTAGACAGGTTGCGAGGACGGTAATATATATATATATATATTGTTAAATTTGAGCCGAGCCGGTTCTGAAGAAAATGTTTAAAAAGGGGAAGCTTCGTGGGTATGTGGGAGATAAGCAGGTAGGTATAATAGGTAACAAGGCAGTAGTGATGGCGGGCTGCTGCAGGAGAGGACAAGTAAATTAAGGCCCGAACGGGGGACGAGGAAGGAAAAAAACGAAGCGTAATTTAGGGCCGAAGGCACAGAAGAACCAATACCGTGGCCCTCAAGCACCGCAGCGCTACTCTCGTGACGCCACCACAAACACGACACCTTGCGAGAAGAATTCAAAACAAAACCCAAAAGAAACAAACAATCCTCAGTCGAAACGGCGGAGAACGAAGAATGGAGAAGTGTAAAATGTAGAATGCGAGATGAAGGAAAGGGTTTGCGTTGAGAAAGGGAACAAAAACTGTTGAGATCGTACCGTCGCCCACCGCCGCGCACAGAAAGAGAAAGAAAAAAAAAAAAAGAATAAAGAATAAAAAAAAAGTTTTTATAGACCTCCTCCGGGTGCTACCCTACCTATGATACTGAAGACCGCAAAACTCGTAATTATATACACGTTTGGTACCTTATCGGTATTTAATACGCAGGTTAGACAATTGTGCTGGCACCAAACGGTAAACCCCCCAACCCAAATCTAACAATTAATTAATTTAATTTAATTTAATTATTATTATTTTTACATAAGTTGTTCGAGCAAGTTACTGTGCAATTGCCAATCAACTCCTTGCCTTCCTGCCTGCCCGCCTGCCTGTCGGTAGGTAGGTACATCATAACCGTACTATTCCGGGCGAGTAATGGAGGAGGAGGAGGAAAGAAGTGCGAAGACTTCAATCTCCACTCCTCACTCCCCCGCTCACGCACGTGGATATCTTACAATTGGGGGGTCGGGGGGGGGGGGGGTTAAAGGGCTTTCATGACATTATGTGATGAATTTTTGTTGGGTGGAGGTGAGTGGGCACAAGGAGGGGGGAAGCCGATGAGGAGAGGAGAGGATAAAGTCCCGCAAGTGAGTGAGTGTGTTCCTGTAGGATGGTCGGTCTCACGTTATTCTTGCCGTAATTGTAATTGTCGAGGGAAATTGGTGCGTATGATACCGGGAAATGGGAGAGGGAGAGAGTGAGTGAGATATTTAGTGGGTCAACCTGAGTTTGGTTGATTGTATCAATAGGTTAAAAATGGCATAGGGTGGAGTTACCGGTTATCATAGGCTTCTGACTCCCCGAATGTATTTGTCACGGTGGGCAAGGCTCGGTCCCGTGGGGTGGGTGGGGGTTGTGTGCATGGACGAGTGAGATGTTGTGGTTCTTTAATTGGCTGCGCGGCTATCGTATGCTTGCCAGAGTGAATCTGGAGGCAATAATTCTCGAATTTGGAGGCAGAGAGAGAGAGAGGGAGAGGAGGAAAGGAGAAAGATAAAAAAGCTCCTGATTGACCTAGTCCACGGAAACAAAGTACTGTGTGTGTGACTCGTTATGTGGGGAGTTGAGAGGGGTGGGAGCAGTTTTTTCGAATGCATTAACTTATTATCTATCATAATATTATCAACCTCATTTTTACGCCCTCTATAGAGCCGGTCTACGCATCTACTGTATCCCACGACAGTTTACGTGCCCAACGGCAGCCTGACCGAATAAAACTGAATTGGAATTGCGAAACATCTAGGCTACCTCAACTGTGATAGAACTATCCCCCGCCAAGTTAGTTAAATACAAATCCCATTCCCATCCCCGGGGAGAATTTAAAAAAGAGAATGGTTCAAAAAAAAGAAAATAAATAAATAAATAAATAGAAACAGAAAAACAGAATAAAAGGAAAGGAAGAAGGAAAGAAAGAGAGGTTAGAACGGAATAACAATAAAGCCCCCCCCACAATTCCCAGTCTCAAACACAAAGTAAAAAGTAAAACCTGACATGAAGAAGAGATCGGTATGTAAACCCATCCATCCGTCCACCCATCTACCCCACCCACATAACACAATTCTAAAATAACAAAAGGTATTTTTTTTGAAATGAAATTGAGAGATAAGAAAGGGAAGAAGAAAAAGGAAGAACTAGACCTAAAAGTACAATTACCTTCAACCCTCTCTCTGCCTTCGCCCTGTAAGGTACAAAAGAAAAGAAACTAGTCATCAACCCCCACCTCATCTCCTTCAACCAACAAATCTGCGATATAAGTTGCAAGCGGTTTATTAACCGCCATGATCTCGAACAGAATAGGTCTCTCCCCGCTCATCAGCTCCTTCCCATTGAACATACCGCGTCTGGCCACATTCCTGAGCACTAACACGGCCGTGAGCGGTATCCCCACGGCCTCGCCGCGGTCGTCGATGCCCGTCTGGTCGCGTCTGATGACTAGCTTGATCTGCTTGGGGTCTTCGGACCAGCCGTTCGCTGAAGGGTAACGCGAGGCAGGGTGGGTGCTTTTGGGTGGATTGGTTTCAGGCATGTGAGTTCGCACGTGGGCTATTACTTTTCTCCTGTCCGAGTCGCCGGCGGGGTGGAAGCGCTCGCAGCCGCCCCAGTTGCAGAAGAGCTTTGCTTGTGGTTGCTGTGTGGAGTCGGGTGGAGAGAGGTGGTCTTGCAGAATGTGTACCCAGAGGTCTTGTGGGGTTGCGAGTTGGGCGGGGCATTTGGTGGGTTGGGTTGGCTGTTGTTGTGCTTGTGCGGTATCGGTGCCGGTGGTATTGTTGATATTGGTGACGGTGATCCATTTACATGCGAGGTAGACCTGACCCTTTACAGACATTGGCGTTTCCCGAGGTTTTATGCCCTTTATGATGAATTTTTGGCCGCCGCCGGGTATGGGGAGGACCATTGCTGAGGCGTTGTTGAAGGCTACGCTTACGTTTTTTATGAATTCTGCGGCGGGGAGAAGAGGGCGGCCGGCGGCGACATATTCGGTGAAGCGGGCTTGATACGCTTGCCAGAGCGCTATCTGGGTGATATCGGCATGTTTGTCTTCCTCGAAGCAGCATCTCATCCTAATGCGCGCCACTGTCAGCGATAGATATAATATATGCATGGTGTATATAAGGACTAACCATTTAGCTGCACGATCTGGCTCAGCATAACTCAACAAATCATTGACAATTTCCTGGGGTAAATTAGGTATCACTGTGGTCTTGGTGATAGGCTTCAGTGAGCCCGTCAAATACACAACTTGATCTCCTGGAATGGCCTGATGCAACAGTAATCTTGTCAATTGCTTGATTATCTCAATTCCGTCAGGCGGCTGTATCAGCTTCTCCACGTTTTCTTCATTTGTAGTGTATTGGTATAAGAAGTCGAGGCAAGCCGAAACCAAGTCTTCATCTTCTAGCATGATGAGGGCCTTAATTCTGTCGATTGCGAGTTTATCGATCTGCCCTATACAGTTGGCCTCATCACGACCCATAACGAGCCTGCAGATTGCCCTGAGTGAGCCCAGAACTAAGCCACGGTCGTCGGAGAGGAGGTTCGCATGAAGGGTTGGGAACAAGTCATCGTCGACCGCAAGTGAGAAGTGGATCGCCATGGCTTCAACCATATCCAATATGTAGTGTTTTAATTCTATAAGACATCTCTGTCCGGGAAGGTTCATACAGGCAACTATGATTTGCCGACCATTCTTGAGGCGGGAAAAGTATCTAGCGTTATCGGGTTGTAATGACATGTTGCGGAGCACGAGAGCGGCCTCGTTTATTTTTTCGAGCAGCTTCACGAATTTTGAATCACCCAAAAGCTCTCCGGCGCCCTCGAGGTAGCAGGTGCCAACAAGAGTTTGGATGGTGGCAAGTTTCTCGAAAAGAGCCTCGGAAAGTCCTGGATATGCCTCCGCACGTAATTCATCACCGGATTCAAACGATATCCTAACCAACTGACTTAGGGAGTAGTCAACTTCACTAGGGATGCCAGACTTGAGACCCATCGAGATTCGGACCATTGGGGCAGCTCCCTGATGTCCGGCTAATTCCCATAATCAGCATGCTTCCACCCTAACTGTGCAGAATGAGTGGATGTATATACCCCCATGTCTATTAGGATTCGAGATAAGAACCTCTGCCGCCCTCCGCTTGTGGTTTACAAACTCATGCGGGGCATTCCGAGGCGTTGCGACTGGTCTCCCGATGGGTGCATTGATGCTACTGGATTGAAAGCTAGGAAAATTCAACGTGTTGCCGTTCATTTGGCTGTTCGGCGAGCCCTGTTGCCCCTGCTGACGGGAATCGGAGGATGTGCGGGAAAGATGTTGGCGCTGTGGGGTCGTATCGGGGTTGTAAAATGTTCTCGGTGTAGGCGCTTGCCGGAGGCCTATGGGATAATCCCGAACTTGAATATTAGGTCATGTGAAAATTGTATCCACAAAGATTAGGGGAGGGGAAGCATACTTCGTTTCTCGGAGGGCGGAGGGGTTGGCGATTTATCACCCTTTGATTCCGGGCGTGGCGATGCTTCCTGAAAGTCTTCCGCCGTCCTGGTCATTATAGAACCTCCTGCGGCGGACCTCTCTTCCAACCACTCCTTGGGTGGGGGCTCTTTCCCGAAGAAATTAGAGATTTCGTACGCCCTATGAGGGTTTAGCAGAGGACACACCAGAAAAGTTCAGGGAAGAGGGCGGAAACCGCGACCAACGTACGCGAGATTTTTGTAGTAGATGGTCTTGAGGAGATAACCAGCGTTGGTATTGTTTGCAGCAAGCTTGTACCCCAGCGCGAGGTCCCTCCAAGCGCCTTGATAATTTCCAGGGCCACGGTCAACGCCCACCCACACAGCAAGGCGATGCTAACAGAGAGACGCACCTTTTTCTTCAGTAACCTTATCGTATCCGCCCAATGATGTAACCTTATTGTAAAGCTTGCGCAAGTCAAGAAGTTTACGACCCAACTCAGGTTCGATGGTGAGGGTGGTCCTGTGAAGCGGAAAAGTGGCGGAAAGAAAAGGGTCGCAGTTAGCCCTAAGCTCCCCCCAAAGCAAGCGGCAGAATGGGAAAGGGCAAGCAAATGGACGGACGGCGATGCGAATGAAAAACCCTAAAAAACATGGGGGATGCCCTGACTAACCCTCGTTTCTGGTGATACGCTCTGAGCTTATCGATGAATTCATTGTATTCCGGGGTCTTTTCAATTTCAGTGCTAAGGACTCGATTCGCCCAAGGACCTTTGCGCTCGCGCTCGGGTGTCGGTGCGGCCATCCTGTCTCCTTTCCGTCCCTATAGACTATTGTCCTCTACTTCACCGCACGTTTCTGAACACTGGCTGCGTGGATATTCTTTTTTTTTTCTTTTTTTCTCTCTCTCTCTCTTCAAGGATTCGCAGACTTTGGAGGGTTTATGTGTCAGGATCGCAAAGACAGGGGGGGAGGTATTCGGGCCGCTAAACTGATTATGAGGGTCGAGGGGGCTGGGGGTTCTGTCCTGAGAGTGAATAGCAAACGGCGAGTTGTGAATATCTATCGCAGTCAGGGACGGCTTAACTGGGGAAGACGCGTTGGAACTTGGCTTGTAAGCACCAGAAGTCAAGAAAAGTCGTCGCTTCTTGCTTTCTCTTTCTCTTTCCAGCGCGCGTCCTGATCTCTGCTTGTCAATTTCCTTTTACGACCGATTTAATCACATTTAGGCAGAGCAGTTTGGTGTGTCAGCATGACCGTTTATGGCAAGTTTAGTGGAGTGGATATGGGCACAAATTGCCTTTTTTAGGCATAAGACCATGGTGTCCCATTTTGGGACATGATGGGAATGAGGCTCTGCTATAAGCTTTTCGGTTGGCTTGGGTTGAGTGACAGCCATCCAGATTGTACCCTGTGGATCACCAAGATTAGAATTCGGTGGTTGACATCCCCACACTCTGCAACTCAGGAAAATAACGAGGATAATAATTAACCTGCCGGCAACGGTGTAACAACAAACCCTCTGCCCTTATCCGTCAACCAGCAATATCAACCCGCAATATCAACTCCGATACCAACAAATCAGCCTATAACCTGGACCAATCCACTCTCTTTCCAGGAATCTCAACTCATTAGATACTTTTTGATAAGAAGAGGGACATAATATCATACTTGGGGGTAAATTGCTGGCCTGTCTCATCATCCGGGGGCCAAGGAAGATGAACGCACAACCATGCTCAGCCATGCCTACTCTAGCATGTATCATATTATACCGGTACCATACAGTTCTCTCTCTCACATACTAAGTGTGCACATACCTACTATAGCTTCCCAGCCCCGTCAAAGCCATCATAGAAATTTCCCTCAACCATTAAAACTCACAGATTACAATGAACCGACATAAACCAACTGGCAACAAACACCGTTCCAAAAGGCATGATATATATACACCAGCAGATCGATGTGATCAACAGAATTTTTTAAAAATGGAAAAACAAAAAAAAAAAAAAAAAAAAAGCCGGAAACTATGAGACCTCCCTCCACTTGTATATCGCATTATTATCCCGAGTCCCCCTCGACCAGTTCCTCCACCAACCAACCAACCAACTTCATCCTCTTCACGCGTCGGTCGGCCAGTCAGTCCCCTCAGGCAGGCGAGCAGGCAGGTTGTATTTCAAGCCCCACCTTCTTCCTCCTGCCAGTGGTCAGCAGCACGTACTCCACCACCATTGTGAACATGAGTATCATAAGTAGTGGTAAGTAAAGGGAGTGAGGAGCCGATTTACAAAAAAAAAAAAAAAAAGTGGTTCTACCGTCCTAACTTGGCAAGTCAGTTGCAAAACTCTATCCATATCTAACGAGCAGGCACCCATGTCGTCTAAGGGTTTTTTTTTCTTCTCTCGGATTTTTGGGAGCTGCTAAAGTCACGATCTCTAACAGTAGACACGCAAGTAGATAAAGTAAGAATAATAAAATAAAAATAAAATAAAAATCATACCGCTCCATCAAGGCCTCTCACAACTCGCCCCCTTTCGGAATAAAAAGGTCCCAAAAGGCTCATATAAATGGCCACAAGGATCGGCTCGTGTCCCGCGTGAATCGCCAGTTACACCCTACACCAGAAGCATACCACCCCCCCCCCCAGAATCCCTAATTACTCCTATAGTCACTGCCTTTTCCACGGTTCCATGGCTCATTTGGTTAGAGCGTGGTGCTAATATTTCGTATGTTACGCCAGGGTCGGGAGTTCGACCCTCTCTGGAACCAGTAGCGTATGATATCTTGCATCCTTGATTTTTCACTCCCCCATTCTTTTGTTTCCCGTAAGTTGGGATTTGTCTTTTGGAAGCCGTGGAATTGTGCATATACAGTATGTTTGTTTGTAGAAGTTGGGCTATTTTGCCTTGTGATTCGTGTCAGGGCTTCTGTGTACGTGGGCCGGACCACGTACGATGCGGTGTTCAGAATGATACATGACTATCATACAGAGAGAGAAACCCTCGAACCATGGAGCACAGCACAGCGTCACTAAAGGTGTTGGAAACCTTTGATGGAAAATTTGGTTCATTTATATCTACCACCGCTAGAAAAAAAAGGAGCTAATCCAAGATATCTCATCACACCGTCCGCACGCCTAGCCTATGAAGGGGAAAAAAAAAAGAGCAAAATCCATCCGAGTGATAAACTATGACTACCCAACCCACCTCCTCGCGCTTCTAAAAATTCTTACCCAGGGACCGACACCACCCCAATCCCCTCTCCACCCAGCGGGCTTGTAGCTAACCGCCTCCTGTAGAACAGACCTCTCCGGATGCGGCATCATAGCCAACACCCTCCCATTCGTATTCCTGACACCGGTGAGCCCGTCGGGGGATCCATTCGGATTGTACGGGTAACGGTTGGTATGATTGCCTCTGTTATCCACATACCGGATGGAGGCGAGACCGGAGGCCTCAAGGTTGAATTGCTGACGAGCGGATGCGAAAGTGGCTTTGCCCTCGCCGTGAGCGGTGGCAACGGGGAAGCAGGCCCCGTGCATTCCGTTTAAGAAGACGCTAGGCGCCTCGAGGCCAGGGGGGTTTGAAATTTCGACCATGCAAAGGCGGGCCTCGTACTGCTCGCTTATGTTACGCTCGAATGTTGGCCAGCATTCGGTTCCCGGGATTAAGGAGGTGAGTCTGCTGAAAAATTGACAGCCGTTACAGACACCCAGTGCGAAAGTGTCATTGCGCGTCTTGAAGAAGTTTTCGAATTCCTGTCTGGTCTTCTCGTGCAGGAGAACGGATTTGGCCCATCCTGCACCGGCGCCTAGTACGTCGCCGTAGGAGAATCCACCGCATGCAGCGAGACCGACAAAGTCCGAGAGTGAGGTGTTCCCACCAATTATATCTGTCATGTGAACATCCACAGGTGTGAACCCGGCCAGCTTGAAGGCAAAGGCCATCTCGGCGTGGCCATTTACGCCTTGTTCGCGGAGGATGGCTACACGGGGTTTGGAAGTTGGGGCGGTGGTGAAAAGGAGATTGGAGGGGGTGAATGTGAGGGTGTAGGTTAGGCCTGGGTCGTCGTCGTCGAGGATGTTCTCGTATTCTTGGTCAGCGCAGACAGGATTATCACGCAGACGTTGCATTGCGTAGGAGGTTTCGGACCATTTCTGCTGGAGCTCTCCTCGGGGAGTGCGGCCGTAGACGACTTCCCCATCATGGTCAATGCTAATAGTTTGGTCATCGGAAGTCTTGACCACTCCAATGGTATAGAGGTATTGTTTTGGGAACCCAGAATTCCCAAAGGCATCCTCAAAATCTCCAAGATTAGATTCGCTGACCTGGAAGACTGCCCCAAGTTCCTCGTTGAACAAGGATGCTATAATGTCTTTGGGGTTTCTACTATCCGCATAGCCCCTCAGTTTTATATCGACACCGACCCTTCCCGCAAATGCCATCTCAACGATCGCAGTAAATAGACCACCATCACTCCTGTCATGATATGCGTGGACAATCCCAAGCTCTCTGAGCTTCTTGCACGCATCAAAGTAGGTCCTGATAATCCCAGCGTCTCTCACATTGGGAGCATCAGTTCCAACTTGTTGGAATACCTGACAAAGAGCACTCCCACCCATCTCCTTCTTACCAAGGGCCAAATCGACAAAAACAAGCTCCGATCCTTTCTCCCGCTTCAGTGCAGGAGTCCAGGTCTTGCCAACATGTTCAACAGCAGCGAAGGCAGTGACAACGAGTGATACCGGTGCAGTGACCTCCTTATCTTCACCATTGCTCTTCCACTTCATCTTCATACTCATAGAATCCTTTCCAACAGGAATGCTAATCCCCAGCTTTGGACAAAGATCAATTCCGACAGCTTCAACAGCTTCGTATAAAGCCGCTCCCTCACCAGGGTGACTACCGGCTGCCATCCAGTTTGCCGACAACCGGACACGCTTTAGGCCGCCTTGGATGTCTGCCGCGGCCAAATTGAGTATAGACTCTGCAACGGCCATACGTGCAGATGCTGCAGGGGAGATAAGAGCCAGAGTTGGCCTCTCGCCCATTGCCATGGCTTCACCTGTGACTGATTCTTCAGATAGCGAAGTTGCAGTAACGGCGACATCCGCAACAGGGATTTGCCAAGGGCCGACCATCTGATCCCGAGTGACCAGCCCAGTAACAGTCCTGTCGCCAATAGTGATGAGGAAGTTCTTGGAGCCAACACTGGGAAGCTTCAACACCCTATCCACAGCCTCAACCAAGCGGTCTTCCAGGGGTAAATTTTGGAGGTAGGTTTCCAAGCTAGTATCAAACTGAGCATGGTCCAGATCTCGGGTTGCAACATTCCTGTGCATCTTCGGAGGTTTTCCAAACAGCGTCGACATGGGAAGGTCGATGACTTTAAGGTGGTCCCTACTGTCCCTGTCCTTGAGGACTAACCTTCGCTCTGCTTCACTTCCCCCGTCAGCCCTACCAACAACAGAGAACCCACAGCGCTCCCGTTTGGCGATTGTTACAAAGGTCTTCAAGCCGGACTCTGCCACAGCCATGACATACCGCTCCTGAGCTTCGCAACACCATATCTGCAGAGGACTCATTCCTTTATCGGCATTCTCAACCTCTCGAAGCTCAAAAGCAGCCCCTAAACCAGCATCGTGTACCAGCTCCGGAAGAGCGTTCGAAAGCCCACCAGCACCGACATCATGAATAGACCTTATAGGGTTGTCTTTCCCCATAGCTACACAAGCATCAATAACCATCTGTGCACGCCTCTGCTGTTCCGGATTCCCTCTCTGAACGGAAGCAAAGTCGAGATCTATCGATCCCTCGCCGGAAGTAATACTACTAGCCGCACCTCCACCCAGCCCTATCAGCATTGCCGGACCACCAAGAACAATCAAGTATGCCCCCGGCTCGATCATTCCAGCCTCCTTAATAGCATGCACGGGGCGAACAGTCCCCAGCCCACCAGCAAGCATGATAGGTTTGTGGTATCCTCTAATCTCCTTCACGTTTCTATGCTCAACTGTTGTCGTCAGGGTCCGGAAATAGCCCAGGATACACGGTCTCCCAAATTCATTATTGAATGCTGCCGATCCGATAGGCGCCTCAAGCATGATATCTAAGGGGCTGGCAATATGGTGGGGCTTGCCAACGCTCAATTCCCAAGGTCGCTGGTGCCCAGGGATCAAAAGGTCCGACACGCTGAATCCTGCTAGCCCAGCTTTTGGTTTGGATCCCCGACCCACAGCACCCTCATCGCGAATCTCACCACCAGAGCCGGTGGCAGCGCCGGGGTATGGCGAGACGGCAGTTGGGTGATTGTGTGTTTCGACCTTAGCAACGAAATGTACCATTTCCTGTGTAGATATCCACTCCTTCGACTCTGGGTCCGGCGCCCAGTGCACGCCATTATTCCCTTCAAGTACAGCTGCATTATCAGAGTATGCAGAGATGGTGTGATCATGGCTGATTTTATGTGTGTTTCTAATCATCTCGAAGAGAGAGTATGGCTTTGCCTGCCCATCAATTTCCCAGGATGCGTTAAACTGCTTGTGGCGGCAGTGTTCCGAGTTCACCTGAGCAAACATGAACAGCTCGACATCGTAGGGATTCCGAGGACATGGGCCAGCATCAGAGAACGCCTCAAGGAGATACCTCATCTCAAAAGAGTCCAATGCCAGACCCAACGTTCTATTCGCCGACTCAATGGCTTCCAATGGCGAAGCTGCAGAAGATCGAAGATCGACCTGCCCAACCGGAAGTGGCTCATGGGTGCCAAACAACCCTTCGTAATTAGGGGGTTCTGTTTGACATGTCTAGATCGAAAAACACACATCAGCCCCAATCACCTTTCACCCAAAAACAACCAGAGGTTAGGCGAGTATGCACCTGAGTCATACGATCAAACAGCACATTATCCACCCCTCCAAACACCCCACCAAGCCCAACCTCCTTCTCAAACGCCACAGAAAATAAAACTCCCCTCTCAATTCTCTTAACATAGCTCTCCAACCCACAGACATGCGCAATGGACGTCGCCTTCGAAGACCAAGGACTAATAGTCCCCTTCCTGGGAAACACTGAAAGTACCAAAGTATTGTTCATAAAGTCCACCTCCTTCTGACCCTTAGCGTACGCAGTCAATTTCCCAGTCTCCTCGTCATCGCTCAACCTTGAGGACCTGTCGCCATAGTGCAACAACTGGTCTAGGCATTTCCTCTCCTTCGAATTCACATCTTCTAAGATACTCACGTCCACGCCATCCTGGGGGCAGACGTAGTGTATGAAAATTGAGCGGATGGAGACGACCCTGTTGGTGTCGGAGACTGCGGAATCTATGGCCTTTTGGATCTCCTCTAGACGGAACGAGGAATTAGCCGGTGGGCCCGGGAGAGCTAGGTATCTCCGCTCTGGAGGAGAGCTAGCCATCGTATATGGGTGTGTAAAAGTATGGAAGTGTTGATGGCCGGGAGAGAGGAAGAGGAGGGAGAAATGGAGGGGTTGTCGTTGGCTAAAATTTTGGCCGCCCCACCTTGATGGGTAGTGGGGTATGCCGAGGTTCTGCTATAAAAGTAACCCCAGTGCCCATTAGCGGTATCATAATCAAAATGCAAAACCACAGTTTTCGAAACCAAGGATTTCCGCCAGTCACACCAAGGGCTATCATAGATATGCTGTGGTTTAAGAGCGTGTCTACCGTACAGTACGAGTGGTTGTCACCTCCAACCCTCATTTTAACAATAACACACAATTCGGTAATCAGGTTATCATAACGTGACCAAAACAGCGGTTGCTGAAATATTGGTCCGGCCAATATCACCCCACCCTCCATAATAACAACCACTAACTCACATATTAATCACAGTGAAAGCTGTGATAATTCTTGATTGAGGTTGTGCTCGTACTTCTTGCTTCATTATCCCCATCCCCGAGGGTGCATAGGACCCTATATGCTACAGGGAGGCGGACTAAAAACAACATAATATTATGATGTATGGTAGAGGTATCATAAGGAAAAAGGAAAAGTCAACGAAGAAACTCTGTCATAATCAAATACGCAACCGATGCATATTTGAAAGTCAAATTACGAACCTACCATCAATCGCATACCGGTATGATACAAACAAATACGCAATGCAATAAAAAAAAATCAATAAAAAAAAAGTCATCCCTGACCAGTAATCCAGCAGGGGTGCCCAGCCTCGCCATTCACTAATACTACTCGTACATACCTAACTCTTATACACAAAACTACAATTCTCAGGCACATTATCGTGTGTGTGGTGGCCCCGACATGACACTATGACTTGACTTCTTAGTCCAAACCATCAACCACTCGTCATTATTGTGACATTTTGAAGGTCGGAAAAAAACTGGTGGCAACCTACTATCGTATTCTAATCTTGCGGCACGTCCCAGAGACGGAGAACCAGAAACTGTGTCCCTAAGAATTAGCACTACCATCAGCGCAATGAGGAGGAGCTGGGCTAGTTTGTCAATTGACTCGGGGTTGCTCGGAAAAACATTGTTCCTGTCTACTTCAGACACGGTACCCGAGCACCGGTAGAAGGAAGGAAAGAAAAGGAAAAAAATTTTTTTATGCACTTCCCGTCAACATTGCAGCTCGGTGAATCATGCCAAACGGGGTCCAGTATGCTGGGATTTGGTATTGATGGAGTGCAATTGTCAATAAATGTCCAATAGCACCAAGAGAAAAAGAAAGAAGAAAGAAAGAAAAAGAGAGGTACTATACTGCACCATAAAGCCATCCTGATAGCTCGCATCGGGCAAAGCCACCCAATGCTATTCCTCCAAGGTGATCTTGGCAGACTTAGTGAGGAACTATGAGAGGTTGGGCTAAAAATTACCTTTGGAAATACGGTAGAGTTTAAAATCTCAGTTTTCAGGTCATTTTCACAATCCTCAAGTTTTCTACTGGGACACTGGAACCAGGCTTATGAGCAGCGCGAGTAACTTTATAATTCTCTATGCCCACCGATAGGCCTTTTGATTTATACAACTAAAGCTACACATTCACAAATCTCTCCCAATGCTCGATTATCCTCTACCGCCAAATGCAATTCAACAAAGGTATAATATGACAAAACGTTTCGCTCATAAAAAATAGGTCGGCACATTATCGCATCATCATTATATATGCATGTGCCACATCGAGTGTTTATATGAAGAAAACAAAGCACCAATCCCCCAAACTCCGGAATAATAAGAAAAGACAAAGAAGCGGGGGTGGCCAACCTAATAGGTTTCTGGTAATCCCTCACTTCCAAAGTCCGGGATCGTATCGCCGCATTTGAAGGAGCGGGTGTATGCCTTCTTGGGAAGTATTCCAGCCGCAAGACCCTTCTTGTAGGACCATTGAGTGGCGGCTTCGGTGTCCCAGGTCCAGTATAACCACCCCCAGCACTTTTCGAAGGAATCCATCTGGGCTATAATGAAAACTTTAGTACGAGTCCAGCTGTGACACCCCAAATAATATTAGGGTAAATACCTTCAGCAAACATAAGGAGAAATTTCTTATATGACTTTGAATAATCGGAGGGATTGGCATTAGCTCCTTCGCACGAGCACCCTTTTCCACCGGGACAGCTCGGCGTGTCGGTCTGAGTGAGCGGATCTCCAGAATTGAGTGTGCCTTCCCAGCGCGATCCAATCCCAACCTATCACAAGTTAGAAATTCTGCGAAATGCTATCCCCCACAAATTAAAGACTTACGTTGTTAAGATAAGGTGTGCAATCCGTCTCAGCTTGTCCCCATTCGCCAACCATGGTAGGTCCAAACCTAAAATCATAATCAGCGGCCAATATCCCTCAAATTGCTACCATAGATGACCACCCACCCAGTGGAAGTATCAACACTCCGCGCCATCTGCTGGCCCCATCCATCACAAGCAAATTTGACTTTAGCGGAATGCGTTGCTGAAATCTGCACATTATTGAAGATGACATATTGATGGACGTCGAGCAACATCTTATCCAAGCTCTTGAATTCACCCTTCCAGTTATCCAACCCTCTAAACCCATCACCGAAAATAATGTACCCCTGATAACCTGCCTTACGAACAACCCCATGAGCCTTGACGGTCCACTCAATAACCTTGTCCGCATCAAGGAAGATCATCTTCGGCTCGTTGACAAGACCGTACATAGTCACCACGTTCTTGTATCGAGGTTGGGAAAAGAATGTCGCCATCTGGTTATGTATGTCCAGGGTCTTTTGAGCATTGGTATCTCCGTCCGTCCCATTCAACCACCCGATTGGCCCGAGTTTACCACTATGGTTCCAGCCATTGGCTCCTCCAGGCACACTATGCAAGTCGAGCTTGACTCTCAATCCATACTTTCTCGCATATTCAATCGCCCGTAGCAAGTACCTCCAAGAGATCATCGGAACGAACGGATCGCCGCCCAGAGTCATGATAGCCCAGTACCCGAAAGGAATACGAACGTGATCAAGCCCGGCGTCCCTAACTTCCCGGAAAGCGCTCTCGTTAATGAAGTTTGCGTAATGTTGTTCAATTGTCTTTGCTGCATTGGTAGGGCCAAGATGTTTGCTAAGAGTGAATTCGTCCACAACGCCAAACCTAGAATCAATCTTATTGAAGAAAGACGGTGTGATGAAAGGTTCAACAATAAGCCATCCTCCAAGATTGACACCACGAATAGGCTTAGTCCCATATGGAAACTCCTGGTTCAAAGGTGGAACATTCTCATTCGCCTGGACGGAATCATCGTAGTCATCCCAAAGACCCATAACAGGAAGACCTCCGACTTTCCGGTCGGTAAAGGTAAGGTTAAAATCCTGCGTATCAACCCAAGTAAACGGGTCATAATAAGTTCCCTTATACTCGGACTGTGCCCCAGATAGTCAGCCAGCGTCACGAAAACAAACCCAGCCGAGGAAAACGAGCATACCGGAATACTAGAAGCATCAATATCGCCGATGCTCCCACCCTTTCGCCCTTCCCCAACCCCTCCTCAATCCCACCACCCGCAGCGCCCTTTCTCTTACCAACAACCAGTACCCCAACAGGAATAAGTATGATCAACAGGATAATTGTCAAACCAAACAAGATCCCTAAAAAAAACCCCAATTAGCCCTTTACCCCCTACCTCCTTTAATAGAAAGAAAAAAGCTCACAAAAGCAAGACCCACACCTCCTCCTCCTCTTCTCCGGCGGGGGCGGGGGCGGGGGTGCACTCTGACTCCTACTTCTCCGAGCCCTCCCATCCCTATGCCCCGAATGCTCACCAGCGTCATAGGCCCCTGCAGGAACAGACCTCCGTCTCCTCTTCCTCCTCGGCCTATCCCCCCCACCTTCGCCGGCAGCGCCTGCCCGTCGGTGGTGACGCCTACTCTCGCCCCTTTCCAGATCCCGTTCTCGGCGCCGTCTCTTGTGCTTTTCCGTGGCTACCGGGTCGACAGAATCGTCAGATGGTACCCTCCCGTGAGAATAAGCGTACTTTGTCATTTCCGGTTCGACGCCGAATCACAAACCTAATCAATGCGGAAGAGGAATGAAGGGAAAAGTACAGTAGGAGCCGAAAGCGAAAGTCGAAATCAAGAGTCAAGTTCGTCACGTACACGCCCCCCTTCGACACGCAGCTCAGGTACGAGTAGTAAGTCAGCTAACAAACAAATTCGACAATTCTCACCTATCTTCGGTTTTCGGTTTTTTTATTTTTTATTTCTTACTTTGCTTTTTACCACACCTCCCACGCTTCGTGAAGCTCTGGTAATGCAGCAGGGAGAGCAAGCAAGATTTCGCAACAGCAGGAAAAAAAAACCCTTATTCGTAAAATAGTATAAGAAATAAATAGAAAAAAAGGCACAATACCCTTTTCCTTTCCTCTCCTCCTGCAGGTATAATACAACAGGTATGAAGCGAGGAAGAAGAAGAAATGAGAGGAAAAAGAGGTGAACACGAAACCTCGCAGCTGAAAAAAAAAAATTTCTCAAGGACACGGCAGGATAGGTGACGAAGTTGTTTTGGTTCAGCCGTTGCCAGAGGAACGCACAGGCATTCTGGGCGGGGCCGCGCTGCGTTGCTGTGTGGTGGACAGACAAGTCAACCTCCCCTCCTCTCGGCCGCTCTCCCGTTTCTGGCCTTGTCGCCCGGTTCCTGAAAAAGCCCGGATTGAGGCTCAGGCACGTGGCTCGGGACAAAGTTTAAATCAAAAAAGCCCTAAAACCACATTGGGATGTTTGATGATAGCATAACGGTCCGGTTCGGTCCAGTCCAGTCCAGTCCAGTCCAGTCCAGTGCTTTCTCATCATGAACTGCTATTCGGATATCGGTACGCAGCGGTTCGTACCCGAGCAGCCCTCCTTCACAGTAATTGGTATGATAGTCTGTCGGGAGCCGCGCCCGAGGGGGGCGACGAGATCCCGAAGTGAATTGCTATAGCTTCAAGCCGAGGATGATTATCTACCGATCTCTCGGGAGGGGTGACGGACTACCGGTAGGGTAGGGTACTTGTAGATCAATACCATGGAAACACTATTTTTAAACACCATGAAAAATCCAGTTCAGTGCCAACAATCACACATCCCCCTCGGATGCCAGATCGCTATGATAGGATAAATTTATGATGCCGGTATTTACCCCACTCCTCTCCCTTCCCCCCGAGCGCAAACCCAATCAAGACCCTAAAGCTCCCCTTGCTTTAAAGCCAGCCAGCCACCCACTCTCGGCACTGCAGACCAAACAACAACAATCCCAACCAATACCTGAACAATCCGGGACAAGCTCCCTACCGTGCAGTTGCACCCTGTATCATCATACTCGTGCACAGAGTCTTGCAAAACAGCCACCACCACGCTCCCCACAGTATGATAACCAACCAAACATAGCGGGACTAACCCCAACCGCAATGTTTAACCCCCCGTCCCCCCCCCCCAAAAAAAAAAAAAAAAGAAAAGGGAACGGAAAAATCAAAAGTTCAGTGAATAATGGCTCAACAGAAACAGGGACAAGCTAACCTTAGAAATAACATCACCGGTACTGTACAGTACTCGAGAACAGTGCTAGTACTACAGTATACACTCTTCAACGAAGGCAGAACGACGAAAACCAGCGAGTGACAAACAAGGGGGGTGTTTGACGAGTAAAAAAGGTTAGAGTAGTTTGTCAACGTTCAGTATCCATACTTGCAGGGCAACGAAAAAAAACAAAAAAACAAAAAAACTTGTTAATTGATCCCTGTTCGTCGCCCGCTGCTGGTTTTTGTCGTGCCCCACTGTTGGAAATTTGTGTATTCGCACTGGCGATCGGAGCGGTGGTCCTGTGGATCTCTCTATCATACTGAGGGCACAGAGCGCGATATCTAGCACTCGTTGAGTCCACCAAAAGTGAGAACGGGGAATTGGTATAAGTTAATATCATAGGATAGCGCCTGTCTCCCAGCACCACCGAGTATCACACATTACGGTACTGGTATAGCAACGGGCCAATTTCAATTCCAGAGTCTGAGGTTGGAAGAAAGTGCATATAAGTGAGGCTCCACAACCCCTACTGCACCACCCCTCCTCCATGTCCCACTTTTCACCGCGGTGCAATGTGATAGGCTATGATGTATGGTATCGTACTGTACGAGTAGAGTACGAATACTAGCATCATGAAGTACTGTATATTCGGATACAGGACTGTACTCGTACTCGAGTACCTGATATTGTGTCTGAACCTAGTGACGACGCTCATATGTGCACAGACAATCTGCCACACAAATTTTTAATTCCCATTCTCAATCTCCACAAGGGGAAAAAGGGAGGAACCGGTCCGTCCATCCCGCCCCTTCTTCCCCCCATGCACGCCATCCGCACGTTTTTTTTTACACTGCACAGGACTTTGCTTCATCCCGTTTACTGTATCATACCTCCACATGGCATACCGGTAGTACCGTGCACGAATAATCGGCACAACCACGCGAGCGACAGAGCGGTAGGAGGCCCAGAGAAGGGGAGAAAGAGTAACAAAAAAGGGAACCCTGCACATCAGGTTATATCCCCCGTCAACCATCAACTATTCACAAGAAATAAACTACTGTGGCTACACTCAGCTGAGAGGGGGAAGAGACAAAGGAGATAATGGTGGAGCTCAGAATCCCACAGTAATAAACGAACAAAAAAATAATAATAATGAGAAAATCACGAAAAGGAAGGAAGAAGAAAAATTCGAATGCTTTCTCCGCAAAATACCCCGAAACTTATGCCGTTATTTTGAACAAATAAGATGGATCCAAGGTAGAAGTGGAAAGAGAGGGGAGGGGAATCACGATAGGTATGAGAAAAATGAAAGCCCATGAGATATAAAAAAGATGACAGACAATAAGGGGAAATAACAACACAAAAAAAGAAAATCGTACCATCTAACTTACACCATTCATCAATCTACTGTTACCCCTCTGCATTTTACAGTATGGTAAAGTCCTCGAAGTGGATGACGAGAAGGGAAAAAAAAGGGGGGTAGTAGTAGAAGAAGTAAAATAAAGACATCGAAATAGAAGGAAAGGAAAGTGAAATGAAAGGAAAAAAGGATTGCAAATTCTCATAGTAGAGTAAAAGTTTCTGTACGCCCCAATGATACTTTTGACGGAACTATTCCCCAGTAACGCTCGATGTCATGCAATAGCAACTCTGGCCCCCTCACGACCGAGCACGCCCCTCTCTTGCGGCTTTGGGCTGGACGCCCGACCTTTCCGTTTCGAAAAGAATCCGAGCATTCCTGACGGCTTCAAGCGTACGGGTGTCGGTGATGATTTGTCCGCCAGATCCGACCATGACCCAGCCTCGTCCAAAACCACTTGCACACCACCACTTGAGGACTGGTTCCTCATACCAGACCTTAACTTTCCAATACTCTGTCTTTTTTGTAACTGCTGTTCCTTCATATTAGAGCGATCGGTCGAGGATACCGTAGGTGGCATCGAACGAGGTGGTGGACACACTTTAGGAAGATCCGTGCATGATGGAATAGGGGGAGATCCAGACGCAGGAGAACCCACTAACGACTTTTGGGACTTTTGGGTAGTGTTAATTGAAACAGGACTTGTATGACCCATTATTTCTGACTGAGGAGAATTCATTGGCCTTACCCAGTCAAGAGGTTCACCGGCAGATTTAGAAGCAGGATCCACCGTCCCAGGATGTCTACCACCCTTAGTCGGGCTGTGCTCGACAGTAAGATTGTGAACAAAAAATAACGCAAAGGTCCAACTTACCTGTCAAATCCAGCCGTAGTATAATCGAATGGCTCAAAGAGTGTTTCTATCATTCTGTGCAATTCTTCTTGCCTGATCTCCTGAGCCGTAGCATCATCCTTTAACCTCTCTCGAGGTCTCTGTCTTCTAGCTCGAGCCTCTAATGGCGCCTCTTCCAGTAGCAGTTCCTCAAGGTCATATGTAGCGTCAAAATTGGTCTTCTCAGTGGAAGGCTTGAACACAGGATCATACTCCTTCCTCTCTAATGCGTCGAAATCGATATCTGCAAAGAAAGGATGGCTTGTGAAAGTGTTGAAGCCAGTTGCCCCAATCCGTTTAGTCACATCCGGCTGCAGTAGGCTTCGGATTGCGTCCATACAATCTCTGGTGACTGGTGGTTTTGTGACGGCGTACTTTGGAGAAGCCTTCATGATCTCCTTGCCAAGAGTTTCATGCGTATCCGAAGTAAATGGTCGCTAGAATCCAGAGTTAGTATCAACAGCCAATTCACACTCCCAAGACTCAAATATTACCTTTCCATAAATGCACTCATAAAATACAACACCCAATGACCACCAATCAACACCAGTATCGTATCCATTCCCACTATAAACCTCTGGAGCCAGATATGCAAGCGTACCAGACTTACTGGACAATGGACGATCCGGATGAATATCGGAAGCGACATTCTGGAACTCCTATTAGCCAAACAGAAGAGATGGCCCAATTGGATAAGGAGGAGCTCACGAAATCGGCCAAATGCACATGCCCATCGGAGTCGAGTAATATATTATCAGGCTTAACATCACGGTGAACAATACCCCTTCCATGAATGTAAAGGAGAGCACACGCCAGTTCTGAGATCCAAAATCTCACAGCTTCCTCCGTGAACGTCTTCCGGGAAATGTGGAACCGCAAATCCCCGCCATTCATCAAATCAACAACCAGATACCTATGGCGGGGGATACTGATTAACTATCACATCCATCGATAGGGGAGCTGGTGAGGAGGATCTTAGCACATACAGATACTCGATATCTTGGAAACTATAACGGAGATTGCAAAGGAAAGGGTGATTCAATTGCTCCAACATTCGCCTCTCCCGTATTATATTCCGAACACTCTCCGATCGAACAACTAGTAGTAACCAAGGACCCAATTAGTAAATTGTCCAACTCTAACTCCCCGCCCCCCTCCCCCCCCACCCACTCCATCACCCAACCCAAGCTTCATATCAAAAAACAAACCTTCATCTTTCCGTATATACTTAAGGGCGAATGTCAAGCCTGTATCCCTCCTCTCGACAATCCTAACCTTCCCAAACGCCCCTTTCCCCACAACCCGCAGTAACCGGAAGTGATTGAGGTTCACTAATACAATTATCCCCCACGTCAGTTTATGATTCCATATTCATTATTTCACTTTCACTTTAGTTTATTTGATCCCTCAAGAAAAATCCAGCAGGTAAGATTGCGGCCAAGAGGGTGAAGAGAAAAAAATGGGGCAAAAAAATAAAGTTCTTCTCGATCTGCGATCGAAGACAACGTTTTTCCCACGCGAGAATTAGGGCCGTGTGGCGGAATGGGGAAAAAAACGAACCCTCTTCTGTGAAGACAACAGGCTTTCCACTACTATTCCCCATGACTTCCAACAGCTAACCAATGTCGACGCCAGAATGGGTGAGTTTCGTAAGGGACGTTTCTTATTTATTTACTTATTTGGTATCCTCTTTGAGAGAGAGGTTGGATATGTGTGTCCGTTTAAGGTTCTTGGTCGGATCCGTTAAGTTTGTCAGATAGGTGAAGGGGGAGGAAGTTTGGTGCGTGAGCCGCGGTACGGTAGTTGGAGGGGAGGTAAGGCCGATGGAAGCTGTAAGTCGTAAAGTTAAGTCTCGCTTGCTTGATGGGTAATAGGATTTAATTAACGTGGTCGGAGGAGGGAACTAGGGCTTCTAGAATGTCTATCGGGAGATGTATGGTAGAAGGTACGAGCGATGATATGGAGAGGAAAGGTAGGTAAGGTATGGTAAGTAAGGAGCGGTGAGGTTGAGGTGAAAGGGTGGGTGTGGAGTGAGTAGGGAATGGGTTGGGGCAGGGTGCGAGAAGAGGCACTCGTAGGGCGAAAATGAGAAACAACTGGTTTCTACACAATCAGCTCCTATTGTCTCTCTCTATTTTATTTTTTTGGCGGTCCCTCAGTAGAATTGGGGATAGGAAGTGAGAAACTGGGCTTCTAAAGACAAGGGTTGTTCCCCCGCGTGCTATCGGGCCAGGAGCAGTGAGAATGGTTTTTGGATGTTCGAGGCTTTGGGTGAGGATACTGTGCGGGACGTAGAGGTTTTTTGTGGAGATACAGTGCGGCAAAATAGAGTGGACGGGAGCACAGCGTGAGGCAGGCAAGTGTTTAAGGTATAAGAGTGTGTATAAAGTCGGCCGATATTATGGCACGTCTTGGAGGTCGTAGTTGGCTGATCGTGGAGAGAGCGTGCGAAGTAGCATAAAGCAGCACAAGGGAAGGGAAGGTTTAGGCGGAGAGACAAGGAGACAATACCCGAGCTTAGGGTGCTGTTACAGTGACAATTGGGGGGAGGGGGTGAAGGAGAGGAGAAAGGGTATAGTAGTAGGAGGGAGAATAAGGAGGAGGGGAGGTTTCTATGATACAATTTTGTTCAAGGCGATTGTAGGTTGTACTATATCATACGGAGACTAACAGTCAGAAATACAAGAGCCAGTTGGGGGATATTCTAGACTGACAGACAAGGTGGCTTCGGTGGGTTTGGGGAGAAATTATCTCGCTCGGCGGTTTCATGGGTAGAAAAAGGGATGGAGGCCCCAAAAAAGGGGAGTTCCCCCCCAAAAATAATAACAATAATAATGAGAAAAACCCCTTGCCGGTATCACGTATTTCCCTTCAGAGCAAGATGATGGATGCTTCTTGAAGCATCATGACATTGTACTGTTCTTGCACTAGTGCAGTACTACAATGACAGAACTTCTTTTTTTTTTTTCACTCCCTCTCTACTTGTATCATACTCCCCCCATCCCTCGAGGCGGGCACCTGTTGCTAGCTCCCACCATAGGTACGACCTTCTGCACTGGGTGCTACTTCACTATGAGGTAAGAAGGTATAATACCGTAGTTCAAGTAAGAAAAGCATATATGGTAATCGCGGTGATAAACAAATGCTATGCTCTAACGCACCAGAATCCAAAAGAAGAAAAGCCATTGGATACGATCCAAGATCCTCACGGAAACCATGAATTCGCTAGAAAAAAAAAAGAATAAAAATCAGTTGGATGAACAATCACAAAAAAGAAACCCCCGGAATTCCTAGGTTAGCCCGGCTGCCATGAGGTCCCCATTATCCTTCGTACCGTGCTCGAGTACGAGTAAATGCCATGCTCCCCTCACTTCCCACACTTTCCCCATCCACCAATCCACCAATCAACCAACCCCTTCCCTTCCCTTCCCTCCCTTCCTCCCACTTCCCATGCAAGCCGCAGCGAGTGTGGTTACCTTCGCGCGCGAAAAGTAAACCATATCACGGCAAGAGCAGCGTACGCTGGCAAACGCAACATGGGGTATCATAGGAGGGGGGGGGCAGGCAGGCAGGCTACCAATCCCCAAATTTATTTCCTTTTTTCCCTCAACCTTTTCCTCCAAACATCCCTTTTTGTTTTCTTTTTTCCTGCTGTCTCACAAACACGCTCAAGCCTCGTGGTAAGTGTTAAATAAATAAATAAATAAAAAGGGCAGGAGAATGAAGGAAGTTCGGGAGAGGAGCAGGACAAAAAGAAAGGAAGAGAAAAAAAAATAACAAGCCTAATCCTTGAAGAAAGGGAAAATGTGACCTCACAAGGATGAAAACGAATGTCGCGCTAGAAGAAGTTTTGGAAGCGCCATGGAAGAAAGTGCTGCTCCCGAATTGGATAGCCAAGCCGGGGGCACAGGAAAACCACATGGCAACACACACACTTTCATTGAGAACCTGGAAAGAAGAGTGGTGCACATGCAATGTTGCAAAGAAGGCCTTCGGTGATCGAACCCGGGGGTTAGAAGGGGGGGTTTGAATCGGGGATTCTGAAAATGGGGATAGAAGGGGGGGGTTCTTTAATATCTTAGTAAGCAAAAGTAGGGGGAAATATTCATTGCATAGGAAAGTGGAGTAAATTAGCGAAAAAAAAATCTACCAAGAATCTTATCGTACCTGTTTGATCATACCTGTTTTAGTATCAGCAAATTTCACGCGAACATGCCTCCCATTTCAGGAGAACACTGGAAATTCTATATCCGATCAGAGAAGAAGGTTAATGCTACCTTTTATCGTGTCTGGTGCAAGGCATGTCTCTTGGTGCGGAGTGAGGGGATACGGGCTGGGAAGCCAGAGGTGTATGGAATCCGGATCCTCACCGCTGAGGAGGAAATACGGCTGTTAGAAGAGGGTGAGTGTCAAATGTAATCCTAAAGGAAATGGATGGGTAATCTAAATATAAGTTAGCCAAATCATTGAGTGGAAGGATCAGCATTTCTGAGTGACCACAAGGTCATGTTAAACTACCTCCTCCTATGATGCCCCCATGCTATGGCAGCAATGAAAAATACCTGTTACTGGTTACAGTATGGCGAAGACCCATACCCAGAGTACAATGATGAGACTGGTGCCGTTCCTGTAAGAACAGTTAGTAGTTTAGGATCGAGGATAAACACTATAAGAGTAGGGGGTAAAATAGAGTATGACAGAAGAGTGGGTAGGTTACAGCACAATAGAAGAGGAAGTACCAGCTTGTTGCCAATTCCAGGATCAACACAAGTCAGTTTGAAGCATTGAACTACCACTCCAGATATTGAGTTGATAATTAAAAAATCATGTTCAAGCAGTCCTGCCTCTAGTATCATAAACAGTAGTAGTAGTGGTCTTGGTCAGCAACAGTTTATCATCATACCTGCAAAGCATAAAGCTTTTAGTCAAATAGAAAAGGAGGAATTTCAACTTCAAGTTGTAAGCGCAGTTTTCTCTGCTGGGTTAGCAGAATGTGCTGTGGAAGATCCTGAATTTTGGCGCATGATCTAGCTAGCAAATTCAATGGCTCCTATTCCTAACCATCAGCAAATTGGTAGCCTACTTAAGAAATTGGTTAGCATATCAAATGAAGAATCAGCAAGTCTGATAAAGGGTAAGCAGATTACATTCTGTATAGTGTAACGGGGGCTCCCTCTGGGAAGATAGATCCCAAGGTTGCGACCGTACCGAAATGAATTCTTCCGTAAAGTGAACAAATATAATAAATGTCAAAAAGTCTCAACAGTAGAGTTTGAAGAAACAAAATGGTAAAACTTAATATTGTTAAGCCACAGCTTTTACTCAATTAAGTCCTGATCTCAAGAGGTAGTTGATTGCCAGAGTAGAGGAGAACTCGTATATACTTAAGTAGATTTTATATACTACCAGTTGCTCCCCATCACTACTCTGTATTCGCGAGCACCCAACTCCCTTGGGCTGCCTAGCTAAACTCCACGGGTCGGACCAAAGATCCCCTATAGCGAACTAGACTACTCTTGGGGTTTTCTAACATCTACCCAATAGAAGTATTTTAGCCGCTGCATCTACAATGCAACTACAGGAGTAAAAACTCTTCACATCGTGGACATGTCAGTGGTGAGCTGTCATGCCCGAGTAGATGCAATACCTGATAGAACTCTCTACCCATATACACTTAGTCTTCTACAAGCATCTGTAGCTCTTAAAAATCTATTCGGTTCTACTCTATTCCAGATCATTCCGGATAATGGCCACGTAGCTCTCCCGATAGACCCCTTCGGATATTGACTACCAATAGGCATTACCCACAGTTAACCCTCCGAGAAATAGGTCTTATTGTGACCTTAAACTAGTGTCTCAAAGTCCCTAATGATTCTCCAATAGTATTATACTTTCAGGACAATGGACTTCAGTTACCTCACCTACTAGCCTTCGGTAACCTCACATACTACCTTAGACTTCAGAGTAGTATTACTCCATCAGTTCTGGTCTGTTTTACATGAAACTCTCTGGAGACTATTCTCCAGGTTCACCTCTACCCCCTCATATATCCTGCAGACAGCTTCCAGTCGGACTGACAGCGGGAACGTATATGGTGTTACAAGAGTATCTCCACCTGAAGATATTTACTAGGCTTACAGCAACTCTCCAGGCTGTAGCCCTTGATGCCAGAGACTTATAACTGGGCCAGAGGGGGGTATTAGCCACCACACCTCCAAGTTACAGCTTGTTCAGAGCTCAACTGGTTGTGCGGGAGTGATCTGTACAACCTGAGATTTGAATATCCTATATAGTTTCGCGTGATAAACAAGCTAGTAACTTCCCCCGAAGTCCTATGTAACAAGTTACTTTCAAGGTAGAGTAACTTGGCTCCATAACAGGGTAACCCATAGCCCAAGGCAGGGTAACTTTAGTCCAAAGGTAGGGTAACTCTACTCGGACTCACTGTTGAGTAATTCAGGGTAACTCCCAAATTAACTACTTAGGTTACCCTACTGAGTAGGGTAACTACTGCTCCTTACTAGTATCCGTATACTTCTTAGTAAGGTATAGTATGCCCAACCAAGGTACCTAATCAACAGTACCTCTAGCCGGTAGACTCTAGTCTACCACCATTCCTACTACGGTAGTCTCTTGATACCGGTATGGGTATAGGTTTAGTCAATTGTAATAATACTCCGTGGAGTCTCGTTACATATATATTGATGGGAAAATATCAAAAATGAGAAAATAGTGGGAATGGTGGGGAACTTTCGTAGTCGGTATTTAACTTTTAGTGTTGAGAATATCACCAGGGTTCCTAAAACTAGAAAAGAATTAAAAAGGCTTATGGTTGTCCAAATTTGTACCTTGAAAGACAAAAATGGTATTTGGCAGACAGAGGTTATTGCAGTATGTGCTGATAAAGGTAGTGATAGTCGAAAGGTAAAAGCATTATTGGAAGAGATGTTTTCAGCGCTAATAACACTTCCATGCTGGGCCTATCAGGTAAAATATCTAAATGTGTATATAAATATTTATTAATTGCTAACTAAGAAAGTTGATATAGGTTAATCTAATCTTAAAAGATATTATTAATACCTCAACTCGACTGAAAAGTACTATCTCCGAAGTGGCTGGAGTAATTGCATGGATAAAGACACATTCAGTACTATCATACCATTTCTTGCTTGCACAAATAGATAATAAGCAAGAATATCCAACTGGCCTACTACGGCTTATTTCTGGAGTTTTAATAGGTTGGACTTCCCTTTACCATTCACTAGTTAGACTATTATGTGTACGAACAGCTTTGGAAACACTAGTATATGAGTGAAACTATGAGATTTGTTGTACTGCCAGAATGGTAACTGGATATAACATGTTTGCAAGATGCTAATCATGTTATCGGTAGAAGGTACAATAGTTGGCAGGTGGCTTGCTCTACCAGAGAGGAGGTGAGAGCTGAGAACTAAAGGAGGCTTCGAGGGTGTACTGAGAAACAAAAAGGTAACTGTTCAACCAAGTATATTGAAATACTGTCTGTTGAAGTCTGCTGTTTCCATTGTGGAATCAGGCAGTCTTTAAATACAAAATCTGTTTATGTCTAGCATAAATGATACTTAATCAAAAGTATCCAATGGATACACTTTGGTAAAAATGCATTAAGTATTAAAATGATACTTAAAACAAAACATAAAACAAAACCAAGTATTAAATGATACTTAAAATAAATCAAGTATCAAAGTGATACTTAAAACAAAACATAAAACAAATCCAATTATTAAATGATACTTAAAACAAACTAAGTATCAAAGTGATGCTTAAAATAAAACATAAAACAAAACTAATAACTAAGTACCTGTACTGGTTATATTCCCCAAAACAAAACAACTGTTTAAATATATAAAACCTAATAATTATCAAAAGCAGAGTCTGAGAAACTAAAAGCTTCAGTTTTCACTATAAGCTCTTTATCATAAGTGTTATACCAGGGACAAGAAGAAATTCTAAGAAAACAATGAGACTCAAAGAATTACAGGTCACAGTTCTCATGAATACCAGATTTATACTCTACATCTACCCAAGTATTATTGCAATCAGGGCAGTAGTCTATCCAGAGGATAGTGAAGGAGTCTTCAGGTTGGATAACATCGTAGTTCAACAATAGTCCAACAAGCTATTGTTATAGCCTCATATTAAGTTCTACATAGTTTGATATCGTTATGGTATTCGGATAGTGAATGGTGACTAGACAAGGTTGTCGAGGACTTATTCCATAGTCTGGTTTTCCTCATCAGAGTTTTCAAATTGTGACTCGAAGTATGGTGCCTAAAATCCATCTCTGACTTTTAGTTCAAGTTGCCATCACTCAGTTTCTGGCATAGTTGGTATCCAGCACATTATGATGTAATTAATTGTGGGCGGTAGGGAATCATTTGGCATGTTGTCTTCCTACTACTTGTTCACCATGTCCATAGCATGCTCTAATGCTTCTAGTGGCTTCCAGCTATTTTCGCTCGTTAGGTATTCTTTCCATTTGACCATGAACTGGTCATTTCCATGCCAGAGGCAGTGGTCTCGAATATCTTCAACTTCCTATTCATCCTTCTTGTTGATGATGATAGGTGCAGAGGGAGAGTAGCATCTTCCAAGGAACTTAGAGTTGTCATTAGGGTGGAAATATTTGACAGTGGAGGCTTGGAAAATGGCGGTATTGTGGCGGTACATGCATTAGTCAATCTGGATAGCATAGTTTTCTGTATGCTCATCAAAGGATAAGACCTTGCAAGGTCTGCGCCATTGTGGTTGTAGTTTCTTGCTGCGTCCAATATTGGTAATTAACATGTTTCCATGGATCATAAGCATGTTACTGGGGAGAACAGGTATATGTTTACGCTGTTATGTCTGGGCAGTAGTTGTACTTCAGAATTGTGCAGCTTTAACAGCTTGGAAAGTATCATTCCAGATAGCTGGATGGCAGTTTAAATGGTCTTCAGAGGTGGGAATAGAGGAGTTCTTGAATAGGGATGTAGGCAGGAAAGGGTATTGGTGGCTGAAGATTGCCTTGTATGGAGACATTCCAAGAGTTTCTGAATATCTAGCATTGATATAGGCGGCGAGCTCAGTGAGGCCAGGTTCCCAGTTCGTCTGTCATTTATGGATCATGTTCCGAATCCTGGTCTTGACTTGACAGATCTTCTGTTTAGCTTGACAATTAGTTTCGTGATATCCTGAAGTAGCTATATTGTGCCTCCTCGTACACCTTATATGGTCGTACGACTTATGTCCGGTAGA
>NW_003298975.1:765933-899571 GCF_000151645.1 Tuber melanosporum
ATCTAATGATCGGCCTTGTACCTGAATGGGTATCCATTGGGGGGTAAATAGGTATCACTGGATATTATTCCAGGTGTCTTTAGAGGAGTTGGTAACTTTCATTGGTATAAGTCATATGTATGTGGAAGATTGATTGACAGCTACCAAGATGGTATTATAACCAGCAGACTTGTTGAATGGTCCTGTGAAGTCGATAGCAAAGTATTCAAATATCTCACAAGGTAATTGGAGTCTCTGGGCCTTCCCTTCACACGGTTGTCCTCGTTCCCTATTTTCCTGGCAGAGTTCACATTGTTTAACGAAGTCATGGAAATCTTTTCGCATTTTGGACCAGTAAACATATTCTGAGGTATATTGGAGGTTGCGGTTGGCACTGTGGTTTTCTTTGTTGTGGATTTCAGTAATGACGAATTCCCTAATAATCATTTCATTAAACATATGACCCTTTGGGATGTATAAACAATGTTCTCTATAGTGAGTACTGGTATAGACTATTCCATTGGATATGTTGTAGGGGGCGAGATCTCTATGTCTGGAACTGTCCATAGTTTTGAAATAGATGGGATCATGGTAGTATCCTGCTATCATCTGGCTTTGGAAAGATGAGGTCAATTCCTCTATAGTTGATCAAATATCTCGTTTATCCTCAATGAGGGATCCTCTCGTTAGTTCGATAGTATAATAATCTCACTTAGAATAGTTAGTTCTTGGCGACAAGGAATGATACTTCACTTCTACTTGTTTGTTTTGTCTTACGATAGCACTAGGCCTCTGTCTACTGTTACTAATAGTACAAGATCTTTGTCTTCTATCAGGAACACCTATCGTAAGCTTTCTCTAACTCTTCTTCGTGAAGAGTTCTCTCAGTGTAATGATAAAAGTTGTGATAATGATAAAGAGCGTAAAGGGGTTTTATATTCGTTAAAGTAATCAATAGGATAAGTACTTAGAACAAACTGTGAAGACCCTATCCTCCACGGTCATACTGGCCTTCTTATATAGTGTTCTTCCCACCCCAAGTCATGTGACCTAAAGTAGTCACATGTGCGAAACCAAATCATAACAAACAAATCATATGATTGAAATTGTCATATGCTCAAAACTCATGACCGCGTAGCAAGGTCATGTGTGAAAACTCATAATTCAATTATAACGTAATTAACAAGTTATGTGACTCCAAGTAGTCACATGCACGAAATCCAGGACCTTATAATGAGGTCATGTACTAAATATAAATCTTATATGCAAGGTATACCTACAAGGCACACTTGCAAGGCACACTCGCCAAGTGCACATCCCATGACTCATACTTGAGTTCTGTGTGAAACATAACAAATTATAACATAATAAGTCATATGACTCGAATGAGTCATACGTGTAAAACAATAATATACCTATGACTTATAACTATGTGTTATATGAAAACAATTTCCTTGCCAAGCCACATTCGTGACAGATAGAGTCTTCTTCTTCAATGATTTTATAGAGCTGTTGGCGATGTTTAGGAATAGTGGATAGTATGATAGAGATAATAGTTTCGTTATTGTATACTTACAAGGGTCTGCTAAATAGTGGTTGTGAATCTATTATGGGGGGTGAAGATAGAGGCGCTGACTGTAGAGGGTATAGGTAGGATGTTGCATCCAAGTACTATTCTGCTTCTTTGAGTTGTTCAAGACCTTGGTATAGTCTTAGAGTAGGATTAAGGGTAAGGGAGTATTGGATCGATCTATCATTGATGTCGTCTATAATTGTAGTTCTTCTTCTCCTTCTGCAGTATCGAAGCTGAGGCTTTCGAAACCTCCAGCAGAGATATCATATAGTTGGGGGTATTTGTTGCTAAATTTAATTTCAGTATATTGAAAGGGACAAGTATAGAGATAACAGCAGAACCAGTGGAGTGAGCTTTGTTCAAGCTCATAAGGTGGTGTACGGCGGAGGGTGCAATCGTCTTTCCATTTATCAATGATTACTTTTCTGCGCTATGTTCTAGCTGCTCTGTATATAGTATAAGAGAAAGAAGTGGAGAGAGGGGTAGTACTTGTAGTAGCCAACCTTAGTTCTTGTTCATAGAAGGTGATATCAGGGCTATCTTCGCTTTGTCTTGTATAGTCATAAACAAGATGGAGGTCCAAGAGTGTCTGGTTCTCATAAATAAGGAACAGAGTATCAGCTAAATAGTTGGTTCATCCAGGGGTATAGATGATTTTTGCATCGTATTTGCTGATTTCTGCTATGTATCGTGTTCTTCTACAGCTAGGGATCTTGTTGTTTTTCAGATTAGTACGGGGTTGGTGGTCAGTAACAATAATGAAGGTTTTGCCCATCAAGATGTGGTTGAAAGTAGCAAGAGCATTGATCACTACACGGGCTTCCTTGTCTGTTGTTCTATAGTTCATCTGTAAATTAGTAAACTTTCTGCTGTGCAATGCTGCTTGTAACCGGTACGGGTACTCGGTTATTAGGTTTGTTTTAAGTATCGCTTTGATACTTGGTTTGTTTTAAGTATCGTTTGATACTTAGTTTTGTTTTATATTTTGTTTTAAGTATCATTTTGATACTTAAGGAGTTTTACCAAGGTGTATCGATTGATACCTTTGATTAGTTTCGTTCATGCTAGACATGAACAGATTTATGTATTTAAAGACCGCCTGTTTTTATGATAGAAAAGGCAGACTTCGACAGACAGTATTTCAATATACTTGGTTGAACGGTTATTTCTTAGTTTCATAGTACACCCTCGAAGCCTCCTTTAGTTCTCAGCTCTCGCCTCCTCTCTGGAAGAGCAGGCCACCTGCCAACTATCGTATCCTTTACCGATAACATGATTAGCACCTTGCGAACACATTACATTTTTTTAACCTCAGCAGGTGGTTAAAAACCGGTCCCCAGATTTAGGCCTGATCAACCTATCGATATCCACCTTAGAACACTAGCGGAGAGAAGCGGCAGAATTACAGCACATTCGGCTTCGTCTCAAACCCAAGATAGAGTCTTTGATGACCAGGAGTGGGAAGCAAATCCCACGGCAAGACCTTACAAGAAAGAAACAACCCCGGTGCTCTGCTAAAGAGCCTGGCAATCCTGCAAACATGGAAGATACACAACCTCCAGGAGAATTCCCTTCTACTCCAGCAAAGAAGCCTTCCTTTGAACCTCCAAACGACTCCGAAGCCAGTAGCGAATCAGATATGGTTAGCACAGGAGGAGGGCCTTTTGGAGGAGGAAAATCTAGGGCTAGGCCTGAAGAAGAGGTGGTACCCGCAGTATTTGAACCCCCCAAGTTTAAACTCCACCTCCCAGCGAAGTTCACAGGAGAAGGAAAAGACCTCAAACCTGAAGCTTTTGATCGATGGGTGACGGAACTCTCACACTTCCTACTCTTACAAGGAAAAGATGTGGAAAACCCTACAACCGGACTTATCATTGGATCATTTTGCGAAGGAAAGGCAACCGACGTATACCACCAATGCTATAAGGAATACGGTGGGAATGTAAGATTAAGAGGAACTACAGTTCTCGATTACCTGAAAGGACGATTCCAATCCTCTATAACCAACAACCTCCTATACATCAAATTCAAACAGCTCCAGCAAGTTAACGGAATGCATGTCAAGCGAATTACCAATGTGGCTACAGACCTGATGATGTATAAGGACTGAATGGAGAGAGGAAGCATCTCCAAATACATTCTGAAGCGACGATTCTACGACACTATGCACCCTACCCTCCAGCGAGAAGTAGAACCACTCGAGGATGACGGCGATGATATTGCAGTAATAATTGCAAGAGCAGAACGAAAGGACGCCATTCTCTATGAGACTAAGGCCTACAAAACACAGACATCCCCTAGTAGGAACAGCCAGCCACGGCACAAAACCTCCGGCAACTCTGAAGACGATACCCCACGGGCTTTCAAGAAGAAAACAAAATATTCCAAAGAATCAAGACAGCAGAAAGGAGAATGTTTTGAATGTGGAAAAACAGGACACATGGCAAAGAACTGTCCTACAAAGAAAGGGAAAGGAAAGGCAATTAAGCAAGAGGCATCGGCCAACAATGTTGAAAGTGGTAATACCCAATCCAGCGAATATGAAGAAATCCATATCGGATATATCGATGTGGAATGCAACAGTGTTCGACCTCCGGCTACATTCAAAGCACACACCGCCCTGGAAGGTACTATCCTGATCAATGGCAAAAAGGCTCGAGTCCTATTCGACACTGGCGCAATCGGAAGAGATATGATCAGTAATGCCTTTGTCTCTGTCCATGGACTCCAAACTCGAGACATTAATCAACAAATACCAGTCAATATAGCAGTAAAGGGATCATGATCTACAAGCCATAAAACCTGTAGTGCGACTATTCGACTTGGTTCTGCAATCCTACACCCCCAGGAAATGCTGGTTGAAAATTTAGCCAAATACGATGCCCTAATAGGTATGCCATTCCTGAACCGCCACAAAGCTATAATCAGGTGTGGGGAATCAACCATCGATTTCCCAGATCAGAAGGTCAGAGTCTCATGCAAGCCAACAGGCGGAGAGTACCGAGCCGCAGTCTGTAAAGCAGCTGCCCAATGACTATTGGATGAATACTCTGATGTTTTCCCTGATCAAATACCTGAAGAGCTACTGCCCATGAGAGAAGTGAACCACCACATTCGCCTCTGAGACCCCTCTAATCTCAAGAACCAACCCACCTACTCTATTCCTGACGCATACAAAAGCCCACTATGTGATTGGATCAACCAACAACAAAGAAGAGGAGTCATCTACCGGGCAGAAGCCCCAGGTGCCGCTCCTATGTTTGTTCAACCCAAAGCAGATGGCAAAAGAATCCGCCCCTTGGTTGACCTCAAGCTACTGCATGAAAACACTGTTATGGACAGCTCCGCTATCCCAAACCAAACCCAGATCCTAAATGCAGTTGGATGGGCTAGATTCCGAAGTTAGATTGACCTAAGCGATGCCTACTTCCAAACAAGGTTAGATCCAGAAAGCGAACGCTACAACAGTTTCAAAACACCTTTCGGAAGTTTCATTAGCCCAGTTATGTTACAAGGTGATATGAATGCGCCTGCCACCTTTATGCGAATTATGGAAAACCTCCTGAGCGAATACCTCCACCATTTTGTCTGGGTCTACATTGATGATATTCTCATCTTCTCGAACACTGAAATAGAGCACGCCTACCATATAAGTTTGGTTTGTACTAAACTTAGGGAAGCTAAATTCTACGCTAGCAGAAACAAATCAATCCTGTTTGCCGATAAACTCGATATCCTAGGACATGTTATAGATGATGAAGGAATACATGCAGCTCCAGGAAAAATAGCCTGTTTAACGGAATGGACAATACCACGGAATCAAAAAGAGCTCATGCGATTCCTAGGACTAGTCAACTATATTTCCCAGTTCCTACCACACCACGCCACTGTAACGGTGCCTCTCACAGACCTTACAGGCAATGCAGAATTTGTCTGGACCCACACTCATGACCAAGCCTTTACCAACATCAAGGAATTGATTAAAAACGCCTACGTTATTCGACCTATCGACTATAGTAAACCAGAACCGATATGGCTGATTACTGATGCATCAGATGTTGGAGTTGGAGCATGGGTTGGGCAAGGGGCCTCCCATGAAACGGCAAGACCAGTGGCATTACACAGCAGAAAGTTCACAAACTCACAGATAAACTATGGAACAACAGACAAGGAAGCCCTTGCTGTGATTGATGTGCTCGCCGCTTTCAACCACATCCTGATGGGCAATACCTTCACTATAGTTACCGACCACCAACCTCTCCCTAATCTTAAAACAGAAAGAATACCTGGAAGGAGAAGGACAAGATGGATAGGCGAAATCAGCAAATACGATGCAAAAATCATCTACACCCCTGGAAGAACGAACTATTTAGCTGATGCTCTCTCCTGCCTATATGAGAATCAAGACCTCGCAGATCCTCCTCTTGTTTATGACCACACAAGACAAAGCGAAGACAGCCCTGACGACACCTCCTATGAACAAGAACCATCGATGGCTACCGCCAGCTCTGCCACTCCCTCCAATCCTTTCTCTTACACCATGTACAGTGCTGCCGGAACGGAACGAGGGAAGGACATTGATGAAGAATGGAAAGACGATTGCACGCTCCGCAGCACACCTCCTTACGAGCTTGAACAAAGCAGACTCCACTGGTCCCACTGTTATCACGACACCTACCCTTTTCACCAGACTGAGATCAAGTTCAGCAACAGATACCAGTGACCGTAATATATGCCTACGGATGATTCCAAAGACACCAGCTTCGACACCGCAGAAGAAGTAGAAGAGATGATCGATGAAGATGAATCGACCCAACCTCCTCATACCCTTAATCCTATTCCAACATGATACCAAGGTCTTCAAGAACTCGAACAAGTAGCAGCCTAAGTGGATGCAATATCCTATTTACACCCTCCACAGTCAGCCCGGCCATCCTCTCCTCCCATAATCGATTCACGACCACTATATGGTGGACCCTTACGAGTATACAACAATGAAACCATTGTCTCGGTCATACCCCCTACTATTCCCGAGCATTGCTGACAACTCTATGAAACCTTTGAGGAGGAGGATGCCCCTATCGTACCAACAAGAGGATCCCTGATTGAGGATGAACGAGATGTTAGATCAACTACAGAAGAATTAACCTCATCTTTCCGAAGCCAAATGATAGCAGGATATCACCATGATCCAATTTACTTCAAAGCCATGGATAGCTCTAGGCATGAAGACCTCGCCCCCTACAACATATCCAACGGAATGGTCTATACCAGCCCCCATTATGGTGAACATTGCCGATACATCCCAAAAGGCCATATGTTTAATGGAATGAGTATTAGAGAATATGTCATCTCCGAGATTCACAACAAAGGACACCACAGTGCGGACTGCAACCTTCAATATGCCTCAGAATATGTTTACTGGTTTGAGATGCGCAAGGATTTCCGCGACTTCGTCAAACAATGTGAACTCTGCCAGGCAAATAAGGAGCGAACACAACTACCTGAAGGGAAAGCACAGACTCTCCAACTACCATGTGAAATATTCGAATCCTATGCCATCGATTTTGCAGGACAATTCAACAAGTCCGCCGGATATGATACCATCTTGGTAGCTGTGGATCGATTTTCTGGATATACATGGCTCATACCAATGAAAGTTACCGATTCCTCCAAAGACACCTGGAACAACCTCCAACGATACCTGTTTACCCCCCATGGGTACCCCTTATCTATTGTCAGTGATGCTGATCCCCGTTTCACCGCCAGATTCTGGAAGCAAACCTTGACCTCCCTCGGAATCAATCACATAGTGGCTGCCCTTGGACAACATGAAACTAATGGCCAAGCAGAACGGAAAATCCGCGAAGTTAAGACCGGAATTAGGAACATGATCAATGAACGACAAACCAACTGGGAACCAGCCCTTGTTGAGCTCGCTACATATATCAATGCCGGATTTTCAGATACCTTGGGAATGTTACCATACAAGGCAGTCTTTGGCCACCAATACCCCCTCCTACCTACAACTCTATTTAAGAACTCCTCAGTCCCTGCCTCCGATGACCACCTGAACCGCCATCAAGCGATTCGGAATGATGCCTTCCAAGCTGTCAAAGCTGCCCAGTTCTGAAGCACCACTACTGCTCAGAAACGACCACCCAAGCATGTCCCTATTCCACCAGGTGATATGCTCATGGTACTTGGAAACATGTTCATTACTAATGTTAGATGGAGCAAAAAACTACAACCCCGATGGCGAGGACCTTTCAAAGTCATATCCTTCGACGAGCATACAGAGAACTACACTGTTCAGATGGATGGACGCACGTACCGTCGCAATACTTCAGTTTTTCACGCCTCTGCTGTTAAACGATTCCACCCAAATGACGACTCCAAGTTCCCTGGAAGAACCCACTCCCGACCCGCACTTATCATCATTGAGAAGAAAGATGAATGGAAAATTGAAGAAATCCGAGACCACCGCCTTTGGCACGGAAATGATCAGTTCCTATTCCAATGGAAAGGATATCCGATGAGTGAGAACAGCTGGGAACTACTAGAAGGACTAGAGCACACTATGGATATGGTAAACGAATGGTGGAAAGACAATATGCCAAATGAATCCTTCCCCCCAACAATCAATTATATCACCATGTGCTGGACACCCACAATACCAGAAACTGAGCGATGGCACACAGAACTCGAAGCTAGAGATGGATTTTGGGTACCATACTTTAAGTCGGAATTCTAAAGCAGCGATGAGGAAAATCAAACTATGGAGCAAGCTCTTGACAACCTTATCTAGTCACCAATCACCATCTGAATACCATAACGATGTCAAACTATGTGGAACTCAATGTGAGGCTGCGACAACAGATTGTTGGACTGTTGTTGAACCGTGATGTTATTCCACTTGAAGACAACTTCGAAATCCTCTGGATAGATTACTGTCCTGATTGCAATCACGCTTAGGTTGATGTACAACGCGAATCTGGTATTCGTGACTACTGTGACTTGCATTTCTTTGAGTCTAAGTATTTCCTTAGAGTGTCCTCTTGTCCCTGGTATGACACTTACAATGAAGAATTTTTAGCGAAAACTGAAGGCTTTAGTTTCTCAGACTCTGCTTTTGCTGATTATTAGGTTTTGTTTATTTAAACAGTTGTTTTGTTTTGGGGAATGTAACCGGTATGGGTACTCGATTATTAGGTTTGTTTTAAGTATCGCTTTGATACTTGGTTTGTTTTAAGTATCGTTTGATACTTAGTTTTGTTTTATGTTTTGTTTTAAGTATCGTTTGATACTTGGTTTTGTTTTATGTTTTGTTTTAAGTATCATTTTGATACTTAGTTTTGTTTTATGTTTTGTTTTAAGTATCGTTTGATACTTAGTTTTGTTTTATGTTTTGTTTTAAGTATCGTTTTGATACTAAAGGAGTTTTACCAAGGTGTATCGATTGATACCTTTGATTAGTTTTGTTCATGCTAGATATGAACAGATTTATGTATTTAAAGACCACCTGTTTCTACAATAGAAAAGGCAGACTTCGACAGACAGTATTTCAATATACTTGGTTGAATGGTTATTTCTTTGTTTCCCAGTACACCCTCGAAGCCTCCTTTAGTTCTCAGCTCTTGCCTCCTCTTCGGAAGAGAAGGCCACCTGCCAACTATTGTATCCTTTACCGATAATGTGATTAGCACCTTGCGAACACGTTACACTGCTGGTCTTACTGTTTCCTGTGATGGTCCTTGGCCAACCCATGCTTCAACTCCAACATTCGATATATCAGTAATCAGCCAGATTGGTTCGGGTTTATTATAGTTGATATATTGTATAACATTGGTATTCTTGATTAATTCCTTAATCTTGGTAAAGACTTGGTCATGAGTAGGGGTCCAAATAAATTCTGCACTGCCGGTAAAGTCTGTAAAAGGTGCAGTCGCTGTGGAATAATGTGGTAGAAACTAGGAGATGTAATTGACAAGTCCTAAGAACTACATTAGTTCCTTTTGATTTTGGGCGGGTATCCATTCTGTTAAACAGATAATCTTTCCAGGGGTAGCATGTCTTCCTTCATTATCTATTACATGTTCCAGGATTTCAAGCCTGTCGGCAAACAGAATAGATTTGTTTCAGCTAGTGTAGAATTTAGCTTCCTTTAGATTGGTACACACTAAACCTATATAGTATACATGTTCCTCTTCAGGGTTTGAGAACATGAGGATATTATCAATATAAACCCATCTGAAATAGTGGAGGTATTGGCTTAGCAAGTTTTCCATAATGCACATGAAGGTAGGAGGTGTATTCATATCTCCTTGTAGTATGACTCGGCTAATGCAACTCCCGAAGGGTGTTTTTGAAACTGATATAGCCTTTACTTTCTCAGTCTAACATTGTCTGGAAATAGGCATCACTTAGGTCAATCTTGCTTCAGAATATTGCCCATCCTACAGCATTCAGAATCTGAATCTGGTTTGGAATAGCAGATCTGTCTATCACCGTGTTTTCATTCCTTAGTTTTAGGTCAACCAGGGGGCAGATTCTTTTTTTTCTGCCGTCTGCTTTGGGTTGAACAAACATTGCTGCAGCACCTGGTGTTTTTGCTTGATGGAGGATTCCTCTTCTTTGGTTCTGGTTTATCCAATTGTGTAGTGAGTCTTTATATATGTCAGGGATAGAGTAGGTTTGTTGGTTCCTGAGGTTAGAGGGGTCCCATAGGCGGATATAGTGGTTTATTTTCCTCCTAGATGGTATTTCTTCTAGGATCTGATCGGGGAAAACATCAGAGGATTTATCTAATAGGTATTGGGCAGTTGTTTCACAGACTACTGCACAGTATTCTCCGCTTATTAGTTTATATAAGACTCTGACCTTCTATTCTGGAAAGTCGATAGTAGATTCTCCACATATGATTATGGCCTTGTGGCGGTTTAGGAATGGCACTCCAATCAGGGCATAGTATTTGGCTGGGTTTCCTACTCGCATCTCTTGAGGACGATGGGTAGTAGAACCAAGTCAGATAATAGTGCTACAGGTGTAATGGCTTGTGGATCGTGACCCCTTTACTGCCATATTGACTGGTATGGGCTAGTTAAAGTCTTGGGTTGGGAGTCTCTGAACAGAGACAAAGGCCTTGCTGATCATGTCCCTGCCAATTGCGCCAGTGTTGAACAGAACCTGGGCCCTTTTGCTGTTAATCAGGATAGTACCTTCAAGGGCAGTGTGGGTCTTGAATGTAGTGGGTGGTTAGACACTGTTGTATTCCATATTGATATATCTGATATGGATTTCCTCAGATTCACCAGATTGGATGCTATCACTATCATTCACAATGTTATGAGCCGATGCCTCTTATTGAATCACTTTTCTTTTTCTCTTCTTTGTAGGACAATTCTTTGCTATATGTCTGGTTTTTCCACATTTAAAACATTCTCCCTTCTGTCACCTAGATTCTTTGGTGGACTTTGTTTTCCTTTTGAAAACTAGCAGTGTGTCTTCTCTAGAGTTGTTGGATGGCTTGTGTCATGGTTGCTTATTACAACTAGAGAATGCTTATATCTTGTATGCCTTAGTTTGATGGAGAATTGCTTCTTTTCACTCTGCCCTTGCAATTGTTACTGACATACTATTGTGATCATCCTCGAGTGGCTCTATCTCTTGTTGGAGGATAGAGTGAATGGCATCATAGAATTACCGCTTAAGAATATAATTGGAGATGCTTTCTTTCTTCATTCTATTCCTATACATCAGGAGATCTGTAGCTACATCTGTGATTCTTTGAACATACGCTCTCTTGACTTGGTGAAGCTGGTTGAATTTGTTGTATAGTAGGTCATTTGTGATAGAGGATTAGAATCGATTTTTGAGGTTTTCAAGTATAGTAGATCCTCTTAATCTTATATTTCTACCATATTCCTTATAGCATTAGTGGTATGCCTTGGTTGCCTTTCCTTTACAGAATGATCGAAGGTATAGTTCCAAAGTAGGGTTATCCCCATCCATCTTTTGTAAGAAAATGTAGTGTGCAAGTTCAGTTGCCCATCACTTAAAGGCTTCAGGCTTGAGGTCCTCTCCTTTTCCTGTAAACTTCGCCAGGAGGTAGAGCTTGAATTCAGGTGGGTTTGCTATTTCGGGTTCTTCATCTTCTTCCGGCCATGCCTGAGACTTTCCTTCCAAAAGCCCTCCTCCTGTACTAGCTATATCTAATTTGCTACTGGTTTTGAGGTTGTTCAGAGGTTAAAAGATAGGCTTCTTTGCTGGGGTAGGTGGGAATTCTCCTGGAGGTTGTGGGGCTTCTGTATTTGCAGGTTCTCCCTGCTTCATAGTAGAGTGTAGGGGTTGTTTCTTTCTTGTAAGGTCTTGTCATGGGATCAGCTTCTTACTCCTGGTTATTAATGACGCTATGTTGGTTTTAAGATGAAGTTGAATGTACCATGATTCAGCTGCTTCTCTCCACTAGTGTTCTGAGGTGGATGTCGATAGGTTGATCAGGCCTAAATCTGAAAACAGGTTCTTAACCACTTGCTGAGATTAAAAAATGTAATATGTTCGCAAGGTACTAATAATGTTATTGGTACAAGGTATAATAGTTGGCAGGCAGTCTGCTATACTAGTGAGGAGGCGAGAGCTAAGAACAAAAGAACGCTTCAAAGGTGTACTAAGAAACATAGAAGTAACTATTCAATCAAGTATATTGAAATACTGTCTGTCAAAATCTGCTGTTTCCATTATCAAATCAGGCAGTCTTTAAATATAAAATCTGTTTATATCTAGCATGAATGACACTTAATCAAAGGTATCCAATCGATAAACCTTGGTAAAAACAAATTAAGTATCAAAAAGATACTTAAAACAAAACATAAAACAAAACCAAGTATCAAATGATACTTAAAATAAATCAAGTATCAAAGTGATACTTAAAACAAAATATAAAACAAAACCAAGTATCAAACAATACTTAAAACAAATCAAGTATCAAAGCGATACTTAAAACAAAACATAAAACAAAACCAAGTATTAAATGATACTTAAAACAAACTAGGTATCAAAGTAATACTTAAAATAAAATATAAAACAAAACCAAGTATCAAACGATACTTAAAATAAACTAAGTATTAAAGCGATGCTTAAAATAAAACATAAAACAAAACTAATAACCAAGTACCCATACTGGTTACACTGGAAGGACAATAGAACAGAAAGAAAGAAATCGCCAAAAGGCAGTTGCAATGCTTTATTTACTTCATGGAAGAGAATTTTGGCTTTGCCTTGAGGATGTTAAAGAAGTATTAAAACCATTTATATTAGCTGCAAACCTTACCCAGTGGGATTCTGTTTGATTAGATCATATTTGTAATTTTTTAAGCTACTTGTTTAAGTTCTTCTTGGTTGGAGTATTAGGTAACTGTTCACCTCAATGGCAGGTAAGCACTCTAAATATCTTATAAAATTGTAAGTGATAATTTATGAATACTTACAAAGTACAGACTGCTTTTGAGATAGGACTAGAAAGCACAAGTAAAAGATGGAAAGTAGTAGACCAAGTCCTTTATATTTTTACTGTACAACTTAATCCATTTCTTCATGAGAAAGTATTTTCAAGACAGAATGCACAAATTGGACCAAAAGCACTAGCTGGTAAGAATGGTGGACTGTTTTATTAGTTTTTTTCGCTGAGCATCAGAGTCTGTAGTTACTAAGTTTATTGACTATATAGCTCTGTGAGGAAGATATGGCAAGGCTGAATTTTGGGATAATATCTCAGCTATTACAACTGATACTAGGAGATAATGTTTGGAATCTGATGTCTTTATATTATGGGATCTGATGGGAAGTGGGAGTGAAAGAAGTGATTTGGCATCTCTGACAACTTGGTTATTTTCAGTAACAACAAACTCAACTGGCTGCGAAAAATGCTGAAATCGATTACATTATTAGGAATACCAGAACCTGATACCTAGGAACCATCCCAAGTAGGGTAACCCCACTCGGAATTGGAATCTCTGGTTTCCAACACCCCCCTCCGGCTTCCTTACGGGGCCCGAGCGTCATCATATATATATATCTCAGTTGTGTCCTGTGACTATATTACTACAGAATTGAAGGTGTTAGAATAATACTATATACATCGTCGCCGTCCATCCGACCGGATCCTGTTCACAGGATATCTGAGAGGGGACCTTCGGCTAGGTCTGAGAAGTGGAATGGAGTAATTCCGTCAACTACTCAGAGAGTTACTTGACTTCAAAGACATGACACCTTTGGTATGGGCTGTGAGTAACGGGACGATTTCGCACAAAGAGATGGTATCAAATGGTAAAGGATTTCTACTAGAGACCAATACATTTACATCCACCAGAAGAGTCTAGAACTCCAAAAGACACTACCAAAGAAGCGAACGAACTTCACGGAGTGTTGCAACTGGGTTTCAGAACACGTTGTAGCCATGGGGGAAGTCTCAAGGCTATAATGGTTACTGAAACTTACTACGCAGAGAGCAACCAAGGGTTGCTGATCGAGGGATTAATTACCAATCTGATGGAATAGCTTCCTGCGAGTTAATAGGATGTTATTCAGAGAAAATCTATTGGTTGGGTATGGAGTTACAAAGGATCGGAGTCAGACGACCTACGATAGTTGTAATGACGACCACCTTTGCAGATATAGCTGTGGATAAAATTGATCATTTTATCAATGGCGAAGACAATTGGGGCCAACTCAGTTCAACTTAAGAACTAGGCCATAAGTCTAAAGACTGCTAATTGGGATATTATTATTGGGGACAGCACATTTCCTAAGAAGAAATATCGTAATTACCAAAGAGGGTGTGATGATGGGTTCAGGGTCCACAGGTGTCTGCACCTTGGAAGAAAACTCGACGTCGCGAATTATGATTGAAGAAGTACATAGTTGTATGATAAATAGATGTTGTCCGCAAACACTCAGACATGGAATACAAATATCTTAGTGCCTCCCAAGCTTTAGACATCATCAAGCAACAGAGAAGAGACCTTAATAATATAATATTGCTTTTACGATTCTACCCTACTTTACATATTTTACTTCACTCCTAGTAGTCATAAACGAAACGAGTAAAGTTCGAGCCTTCCTAGACAATCTCTGTCTACAAAAACGAATCTCGATTGGCCTAGACAACCTTGAAGTCTATCAAGTTGTCTCTACCTAACATACATGCTACCAAGGTTTCTGAAATTATGAAGGTAAAACAGTATTTACAGTTTCAACAAAGGCTTATTGGAGAACTTCAAGTCAGGAAAAGACCTTCCAGTATTCTATGAGTGCCACACCCACTAGGTAGATGTTAGGCGGAGACAACCAAGATTCGTTTCTGTAGACGGAGATTGTCTAGGAAGATTTGAATTGCACTCGTTTCATTTAGTACTGCTAAGAGTGAAGTAAAGTAGGTAAAGTAGAATAGAATTGCAAAAACAATATTATATTGTTAAGGTCTCTTCTCCATTGCTTGATGATATCTAAAAGCTTAGGAGGCACTTCAATATTTATATTCCATGTCTGAGTGATCACGGACTACATCTATCTATTATACAAACTATATAGCTCTCTGGTTAAAACTTGTAGCCTTTAGTATTCTTCAAAGCTGTGAATCCCTTAAGATGCTGAAAACCACCACACCCATTTTCGGTAATTACAATATTGTTAACTAAGAGCTATACTATTCCCAAGAGTGATTATCCAATCATTAGAGTCTTTAGATTTATGGCCTAGTTTTCAAGTCAAATTAAGTTGGCCCCAATTGTCACCATCAATGATGAAATAATCAGTTTCATCTGCTGGTTGTATCTGCAGAGGTAGTCGTAGTTACAACCTTCCTAGGTTGCCTGACCCCAATCCTCTATAATACTATATTCAACAGACAAATATCTTCTGGAGAACTTTCTACCAATTTGTGAGAAGTGATTCTACCGGCTTGACAGATAATTGCCCAGTTGGCAACTCTTGGTTGCTCTAGGTAACAGGGTTTCAATTGACATTCTTGTATTAGAAATTATTCCTGCAACCACGGCGCATTTCTAGTCATAGTTGTAACACTCTGTAAAGTTCATTGATTTCTGTAGTAGTATTTCTTAGAGTTCTGGACCCTTCTGGTTATCGTAGGATAGGTGTGAATGTATTTGTTTCTTGTTGAGATCCTTTACCATTTGATACCATATCTTCATGCAAAAATATCTCATTACTCATGGCCTGCACCAAAGACATTACATCTTTGAAGCCTTGTAGCCCTCTGAGTAGTTGACGGATTTACTCCATTCTACTTCTCAGACCTAGCTGAAGGTCCCCTCTTATATATCCTGCGAACAGGATTCAGTTGGGCAGGCAGTGGTAATATATATGATATTATTCTGACACTTTCAACTCCATAGCTATATCGTCACAGGACGTAACTAATGGATAGATTTGATAACGTGTAGGCCCTGTAAAGGGGCTGGAAGAAGTGTTGGAGACCAGAGATTCCGATTCTGAGTGGGGCTACCCTTTCTAGGGTGGTTTCTAGATATCAAATCCTGGTATTCCTAACAGAAGAACTCAGGATGATCCTATTTTATTGGAATCCCCAGCTATTTTATCAGCATCTCTAGTAATTATGCTTGAAGATGATGATATTCTCTCGCGAGAAGACTTTGAAAGGGAAGCATGTCACTGGCTTGATAATATACCAAATACCATATTACAAGATGAGCCTGCTGATGATTTCATTTGGACACTTGACAATTTGTTTGATCAGCCTTCAGATTTGATGTATGATTCCACCTGGACATATAGGCAAGAATTGTTCAGAATGAGGAGGATTTCCTTTCCATTATTGCAGAGTTTTTGGAAGGTGATAATATTAATAAGGTTATATAGTATGAGGTTCTTCAAGCAACCCAAGAATATTTGCAGGATATTTAGAAATTTTCTACATTCTTACTGTATTTTAATTTGTTTCTTTACCATCAACTTGCTTCAAATATCTTTGTTTTTTGTTTCGTCAGAAGAAGTTTTATCTTCTTGTAAGGACGTGGTTCAAAAATGTGCATGCCAGGCCTTTGATTGTTATTTGTTCTAATTCCCCCTTTCTTGCAACATTGTGTACATGGTATGGAGGTACAGTCGGTAGATTTTGTATATTTGACTAAAAGGAGGGTTTGTACTTGTAGGGATAAGAGCAGTGAAGTGGGTATGGTGTGCCTCAGCTTTGGCTTCAGTCTTAGAATACAATCAGAGCTTTAAATAATTATTACTCTTGACAACTCAGATTACCAGTGCATGAATTTTTGGCAATTAGTAAAGTTTGCTCTTTCTTTCTTACTCTCTGGAATCTCCCAACTAATGATATACAAATTGCAGTGAATACATTTTCTTATCTCCTCAATCAATCAGCACACCTACCCATTTCCTTCAACATATGTCTTTTACTTCTTCTTTCTCACTAACCATCAAATACACTCAGCCTACTTGATCACCATTCAGATCAATTCTCCTTTACACATATCTCCTATCAGGTCCCAGAGGCTAACAAAATAGAAACAAGATCCACCTAGATACCAATTATCTCTTATCTTCACCTCTCTCCTACCACTATTCCCACTATTCCCTCTTGACTCCTAGCTTCCTTTCACCCTATGGCTCCCTCTCAAGCTACTACTTCCTCTCTCTCTACCCCTCCCTCTCAACCACCTACATCCTCTGAACCTACCACTCTGTTGGGTAGAGACAACCTTATAGACTTCAGAGTTGTCTAGAACAACCAAGATTAGATTCTTGAACTGAGAATATCTAGGAAGACTCAAACTTAACTAGTTTTGTTTATGACTACTAAGAGCGAAGTAAATAGGTAAAGTAGAATAGAATCGTAAAGACAATATTCTATTGTTAAGGTCTTTTCTCCATTGCTTGATGATGTCTTAAAGCTAGGGAAGTACTTCAATATTTATATTCTGCATCTGAGTGTTCGCGGACTATATCTCTCTATTATACAACTAGGTACTTCTCTGATTATAACTCGCAATATTGGGTATACTTCAAGGTGCAAACACTCGGAGACCTTGAAAATCACTACACCCTCTTCGGTAATTGCAATATAGCTAGCAGGAAATCATGCTCTTCCCAATAGTAATTATCTAATTGTCAGAGTCCTTAGACTTATAGCCTAGTTCTCAAGTTGAACTGAGTTTACCTCAATTGTTTCCATTATTAATGAAATAATTAGTTTCATCTGCAGGTTGTATTTGTGAAGGTAGTTGTAATTGCAATCTTTCTAGGTTGTCTAACTTCAAACATTCATAACTCCCTACTGGACTGACAGATATCTTCCAGAGGACTCCCACCTAATTTGCAGGAATTTAGTCTACTAGATTGTCAGATAATTCCATGGTCGGCAACTATTGGTTGCTCTAGGTAACAGGGTTTCAATCGCTGTTCTAGTATTGGGAGTCATCCCTGCAGCTATAGCATATTTCGAAACCTGGTTGTAATACTCTGTGAAGTCTATTAGCTTCTATGCTAGTGTCTCTTGGAATTGTAAATTCTTTTGGTTATTCTAGGGTAGGTGTGAATATATTGGTCTCTCATTGAGATTCTTTATTATTCTATACCATCTCTTTGTATGAAAATGTCCTGTTTCCTATGGCCCATGCCAAAGACATCACATCTTTGAAGCCTAGTAACTTTCTGGGTAGTTAGCGGATTCACTGTGTTCTATTTCCTTGATCTAGCTTTAGATCCCCTCTCATATGCTCTGCAAACAGGATCGGGATGGATGGATGGCCGTGATGTATACTGTATTATTCTTACACTATCAATCTTGTGGCATTATAGTCACAGGACGCAACTGAGGTTGATATGTATGGTAAAGTGCGGGTCTCGTAAGGGGGCTGGAGGAGGGTGTTGGAAACTGTGGATTCTGATTCTGAGAGGGGTTATTCTACTTAGAGTAGTTCATAGGTATCAGATCTTGGTATTTCTAACATACTTCCTCTTTATCCACCATCTACTCCCTGTCAACCTGCTACTCCCTTTCAACCTACCGCTCCCTCTCATCCTGCTACTCTCTCTCCACCCATCACTTTCGCCTAGCACACTGCTACCTCTCAACCTACTCCTGCCTTTCCTACTCCCTCTCCACCTGCCACTATATCTCCACTAGCTGGTACTTCAACTGAAGCCTCTTCACCAATCACTTCTATCTGCTCCTCAAAAATTTTAGGAAATAGGTCTGGGACAACAAGGGGTACAGAGGTACAGCAGCTAAGTTTAGTTTGTTCTACATGTGAGTTTTGCTGCCTTTATACCATGTGGAATATACAATATTTATGAGCTGTACCTCGGTAGAACAGTGGAGTTATGTCACGAATGTGGCTTGGCACAGAAAATAGTTTCACATAACTCATGATTATGAGTCATATGTATGTTATTGTTTCATGCATATGACTCATTTGGGTCATATGACTTATTATGTTATGATTTGTTATGTTTCACACATGACTCGAGTATGAGTCATGAGACGTGTGCCTGGTGAGAATGTCTTGCGAGTGCGCCTTGTGGGTATGCCTTGCGCATAGGATTTATGTTTTGCATATAACCTCGTTATGAGGTCATGGGTTTCACGCATATGACTCAGTCGAGTCATATGACTTGTTTATTGCATTATGATTAGGCTATGAGTTTTGCCACATGACCTTGCTATGAGGTCATGGCCTTTGAGCATGTAACCACTTTGGTCACATTACTAGTTTGTTATGATTTGGTTTCGCACATGTGACCACTTTAGGTCACATGACTATGGGCGGGAAGAATACTATATAAGGAGGCTGATGAGGCCAAGGAGGATATGTTCTTCATGCTTTATTCTAAGTACTTTTCCTACTGCTTGCCGTCGCTTCACCCCGAGCGTTTCTTTCACCATCATGATGGGCCTTGATGCCTCGGATTCTGGAGGAGATATCTGAGTTCACTCAGTAGTTCCTGGGGTCTTTGGTGTTGAGGTTTGTTAGGTGTTGCGTGGTGGACTACTTGTTTGCTTCTCGTTTCATCGCCTGATGGTTTCTCACGATGCTGTCACTTCGAGCACTTCATCGTGGTCGCTTACCATCCCCTTTCGGTAAAATGTCTACGGCTTCCTGTCTAATCCTCTACTCGCAGGTTTCGCGTTTGATTGTGGGGATTGAACCTTGTGTTTGGGGGGATCGCCTGTGTCGTTCTTTGGACCAGCTCATGTCTTTTGTTGGGTTTTAACGGAGTCCTTAGTTCTCGCGATACAAAATGCCCTTGGATTAGACTGATGACCTTCCCAAGTATCAATGCATTGTACCGGCCGCATCAATCAACTGGGGAGGGGGCCTCGCCGGCCCCCCCCCTCCTCGTTGCTACATGTTTCTACGGTCGGAATCTTACGATGTTGTTTATCACCGTTCCCTTGGAGTTTTTGTCCTTGTGGCATTTATGGTAGTTCAGTCAGGTGTCTCCTCCTCGCCTCAGTGGGGATTGCTTTGACCCTCAAAAATCTTACCCCCTGGTGTAGTTTTCTTGCTACCTGGGGTAGGGTGTTGTGGGACGATTGGCTACCAGACACTCGTTTTGTCTGTGCATTTGGGTAGTTTGGTTGTGGTCTGTGGTTGGTGGCTTCACCCATTGCAAGTGGGGCCTACCTTCTGTTTGTCTGCTTCTGTTTGTTCACCCTCCTCCTTCTTGTCACGTCAGTTAGGGATACCTCTTGCCCATCGTTTAGTCTGTGCTTCTTGCCGGACCTGTGGGGCTGGCTGTGGCTAGCTCCGCTTACCTTTTTTCCGACTTGGTTGGACTTCGGTTCGGCTGGGTTGGATGGTGTGGCCGGTGCTGGTGCCTTCGGGTATTGGTGCTGCCTCCTCTGTGGCTCCCAGCTTTGGCTGGTGGGCTCCCCTCGGCTATATGGAGTCGAGGGTTGTGGCTCCGTTGGTGTGGCCAAGACAAGTGACTGCCTGGTGGGGTTAGGTATATCTGTCCTGTGGCTGTCGGATGGTTGATCTGTCTGAGGGGCTGAGGGGGTTGGATGGGCTCTGTGGCACCTGGTGTGTGAGGCTTGGGGGGGGCTGATTGGAGTGGGAGAGGCACCTGCGAGCACCAGTTGGGCATGCGTCAGGTTGGGTGATGTCTAATTAAGTGTTTCCGGCCTGATGGAGCTGTTGGGTGAAGCTGCTGAGTGCTGCAAAGCTCCTCCACGACCCGGAGGGTTGATGGCCCCCTTTGCGGATAGTGGGTTGCGACCACCTGGTTGGACTTGTTTGGGTTCTGCGTGCTTGGTTTCGTGGGGTCTGTTTGGTTTCTTTGGTTTGGTTTTGGGCATGGCTGGCAGGGGCAAGGCACCATGGGTGGGAGATAGGCCCCACTGACCGCTTCAGTCTGTCACCACTTCTATGTATTTCTTTTGTTTATGAGTTTGTTTTGGGGGATAGGTAGTGGGTACAGGTCCTCCTCACTATTACACTCTTCAGAGGCACTTGGCAAAGTGGGTTCATAGGGTCGACGGCCAGGCATGCGGATGTGAGAGGTGGACATGTTGGTCACCTCCTCTCTGCCATTGTGTCGCCTGTAGTTTATGTTTGTTTGGGGTTTTTGTTGGTTTTCTACTGTGGTGGAGGTTTTGCGGGACGGTGTTTAGACCGGGTGGTAGTGATTTTATATTTTGTTGGACGAGGAACCTGGTTGGGTCGGTCTTTTGCTCGGCTTCGGCTACGCTTAGTGCTGGTTGGCTTCATACCAGAAGGGCTACAGACTTGGACCGGGGCGGGTGCTGGGTTGTTTGATGGTCTTGTAATTAGTTCTCGTGCAGGCATGACTCGGGGATGGTAGGTGTGGGGCCGTAGACTTAGTTAGCTTGGGATTAGTGGTATACCGGTTAGTGGTATTCCTTTGCTGGCGGGAGCTCGTTGTATGCCAGTGTTGGTAGTACAAGTTTAAATAAAATTAGCTTGATTTTTCTAAGTACTTTTCCTACTGCTTACCGTCACTTCACCCCGAGCGATTTTTTCACACCTGTGGTGGGCCCTGATGCCTTGGATTCTGGGGGAGGTATCTGAGTTCACTTAGTAGTTTCTGGGGTTCTTGGTGTTGAGGTCTGTTAGGTGTTGTTTGGCAGATTACTTGTTTGCTTCTCGTTTCATTAACTGATAGTTTCTCACGATACTGTCACTTTGAGCACTTCATCACAGTTGCTTACGAGCCCCTTTCGGTAAAATGTCTACGGCTTCCTGTCTATCGTTCACTCACAGATTTCGTGTTCGATTGGGAAGATTGAACATTTTGTTTGGGGGGATCACCCATGTCTTTCTCTGGACTAGCTCATATTTCTTGTTGGGTTTTAATGGAGTCCTTAGTTCTCACGATACAAAACGCCCTTAGGTTAGACTGATGACCTTCCCAAGTTCCAACTCATCATACCGGCTACATCATTCCTCAGGTAGCAGGGCGGTACCCACCCCGCCCCTCCTCATTACGTTTTCGTTTCTATGGTGGGAATCCTACGATATTGTTTATTGCCGTTCCCTTGGAGTTTTGTCCTTGCGGCATTTACGGTAATTCAGTCAGGTGTTTCCTCATTGCCTCTGTGGGAATAGCTTTCACCCTGAAAAAAACTTACCCCTTGGTGTGGTTTTTCATTGCTGGCTGGGGTGGTGTGGGATGATTGGCTGCCAGACACTCGTATTGTCTGTGCGTTTGAGTGGTTTGGTTGTGGATTGTGGTTGGAGGCTTCACCCATTGCAAGTGGGGCCTACCTTCTGTTTGTCTGCTTCTGTTCATTGGTCCTCCCCCTACGTGTTGTGTCGGTTGGGGGCGCCTCTTGCCTGTTGTTTGGTCTGGTTTTTTGGACCTGTGGGGCTGGATTTGGCTGGCTCTGCTTACTCTTTCCCGAGTCGGTCGGACTTCGGTTCAGTTGGGTTGGATTGTGTGGCCGGTACCGATGCCTTCAGGTGTGAGTGCTGCCTCCTTTGTTGCTCCCAGCTGTGGCTAGTGGGCCTCGCTTAGCTATGCGATATTGAGGGTTGGGGCTCTGTTGGTGTGGCCAAGACCAGTGGCTACCTGATGGGGCTACGTATAGGCTGTCCTGTGGCTATTGGATGGTTGATCTGTCTGAGGGACTGAGGGGCTGGATGGACTCTGTGGCGTCTAGTGTGTAGGGCATGGGGGGGGCTGATTAGGGGGGAAGAGGCCCCTGCGAGCACTGGTTGGGCCTGCGTCAGGTTGGGTGAGGTCTAATTAAGTGTTTCCAGTCCCGCTTGGGCTGTTGGGTGAAGCTGCGGAGTGCTGCAAAGCTCTCCGATGGCCTGGCTGCCTGATGGCCACCTGTGCAGATAGTGGGCCGCAACCACCTGGTTGGACTTGTTTGGGTCTTACGGGCTGGACTTTGTGGGGTTTGTTTGGTTTCTTTGGTTTGGCTACGGGGTTGGCAGCAGGAGGCATGGCACCATGGGTGGGAGATAGGCCCCACTGATTCTTTTTAGTCTGTTACTACTTCTATGTATTTCCTTTGTTTATAGTGGTTTTTGGGGACAGGCAGCGGGTACAGGTCCTCCTTACTGGTACGCTCTTTGGAGGTAACTGGCAAAGTGGATTCATAGGGTTGATGGCCTGGCATGCGGGTGTGAGAGGTGGACATGTGGGTCGCCTCCTCCCTGCCATTGTGCCGCCTGTAGGTTTAGTTTGTGTTTGTTAGGCTTCTGCTGTGGTGGAGGTTTTGCAGGACGGTTTCTGACCGGGTGGCAGTGATTTTATGTTTGTTGGACGAGAAACCTGGACTGGTCGGTCTTTTGCTCAGCTTAGGCTACGCTTAGTGCTGGTTGGCTTCATATGAGAGGGGCTACAGACTTGGACTGGAGCAGGCACTGGGTTGTTTGATGGTCTTGTAATTAGTTTCCGTGTGGGCATGACTCGGGGATGGTAGGTGCGGGACCATAGACTTAGTTAGCTTGGGATTAGTGGTATACCGGTTAGTAGTATCCCTGTGCCGGTGGGGGCTCACCATATACCAGTGTTGGTGGTACGAGTTTAAATAAAATTAGATTGAATTCTAAGTACTTTTCCTACTTATAACTTTAACGAATATAAAACACCTTTATGATCTTTATCTTTATTGCAACTTTATTGTTACGCCAAAGAAAGCTCTTCATGAAGAAGAGTTAGAGAAAGCTTACGATGGGCATTCCTAGTAGAAGACAAAGGTCTTGTAATATCAATAATGTAGGCAGAGGCCTAGTGCTATCATAAGACGAAGGAAAACAGAAAAAGAAGAGAAGTATCGTTTCCCATTGCCAAGAATTAACTACCAGAGGAGGGATCATTACAGGTTGGCTTTGATATAAAGAAAAAAACAAACCTGTTGTAGGGGTGGAGTGAAGCTAACAACAAGCTAATGATAGATGAGGTAGACTCGAATATACTATTGGATATTTGGATTAAGGTGGAGATTGATGGAGAGAGGGGTGGTATTGGTTAGATGGTAGATATATTATATCGGTTTAGGAAAGTGCTCTTCTATCTGTTGAAAACATGTTTACTCGCCGATAGGCTTCAAGTATTGTAAGTTGTTGATTGGTGACCAGAACAGAGACATGAGGCAGGCAAGACTAGGATAGTTGGCCATGTGATTTTTTGGGTATTGTGTTGTATTGACAGAGTAGCAGTAAATAGAGTTGGATGATTTGTATGTAGTGGTTTGGTATACTGATGCTAGAAGCTCGGAGGTGGACAGGTACTTCGCTAGTATTTTGTGAAGAGTCCATTTGTGTCAATTACTGCTTGACACCTTGCTGACATAGCTCTAATTAATTCTCTAAACTCATATGGTCCAATATTACCCCATAATTTCTTTACCACACTTTGTAATCTATCATATGTCATATTCTCAGGAAAATTATCTTGTAGATAACTTTTCATGATATGCTATACTCGTGTGATTGAATTCAAGTCTGGCGAAAATAGAGGCCAGTAAATAACTTGAATTCCTCTTTCTTGAAGCTCAGTAGTAGTATCACCACCTGTATGTCCTGGTGCTCCATCCTGCATTAGTTTTAAAAGGATGCTATCCTGCCTACTGTAATATGTTCGCAAGGTGCTAATCACATTATCGGCAAAGATACGATAGTTGGCAGGTGGCCTGCTCTACCAGAGAGGAGGCGAGAGCTGAGAACTAAAGGAGATTTCGAAGGTGTACTGAGGAACAAAGAAGTAACCGTTCAACTAAATATATTGAAATACTGTCTGTTAAAGTCTGCCTTTTCCATCGTAGAATCAGGCGGTCTTTAAATACACAAATTTGTTCATGTCTAGCATGAACGAAACTAATCAAAGGTATCAAGTGATATTCTTTGGTAAAACAAACCAAGTATCAAAATGATACTTAAAATAAAACATAAAACAAAACTAATAATCAAGTACCTGTACTGGTTACACCTACTCAATTTAAGATATTCATATATAATGGAAACCGTATCTGTGCAGTAAGCTTCTTAATTAATAGACCCTAATCCTTCTCTCAAATATGTTCAAACCCTGTATCTCTCTATGAAAATACCCCTAAAATATCCATTCCTTCTTTCTTTAATGTTTTTCAATAATGCATATAGGATCCTACTCCTCACCTGCCTTCCTGGTAACTCAAGTTCGTGTATTTTCCTCCTGTAATCCAGGTTTCATCTGTCTAGAGAATTGAGTACCACTTGTCCATAGTCCAGTTAATATCTTCCTGTCTGTATTGAGGTCTAATGACTCAATTTCTTTCACTAATTGGTGGTTTTCTCATCGCATGACAGTAGTAAAATCCTTCCTTCATCAAAGCTGATTGTACAGCAGTTTTTCCCACACCCAACTCTAACTCATCTGCAAGTTGCTGAAATGACAGATACCAATTATGGGCTGATGAGTATATATACGCTATAAGGTATTCAATTTGGACTTGGGAAAGGATGGAAGGGCATTCTGATTGTTTGATTAAAGTAGTGGGTGAGTTACATGTGTACTGAATCTGGCAACATGAAAATCTAGTTTTTTCTTGGACTTGTAAATACTTCCAACTAATTGAATGCAAAAGTTGACAATCTCTTCTCTGATCATGTGTCAGATGCGAAGTTCTGGGATACTCTATTTCGATTTGAATATTTATTAATGACTTCTTTGTTAATTGAGTGCTTCAAGTTTACTCGAGTACATAGTGATAATTGTGAAAATATTTTACATTCACTTAACTCCTAGCCATTATGCCAATTTGACTACCTCCACTCCTGCTAGAATGAACCCCCCTGCTTGTAACGTGTTCGCAAAGTGCTAATCACGTTATCGATAAAAGATACGATAGTTGGAAGGTGGCCTGCTCTTCCAGAGAGGAGGCGAGAGCTAAGAACTAAAGGAGGCTTCGAGGGTGTACTGAGGAACAAGGAAGTAACCGTTCAACCAAGTATATTGAAATACTGTCTGTCGAAGTCTGCCTTTTCTATTGTAGAAACAGGCGGTCTTTAAATACACAAATCTGTTCATGTCTAGCATGAACGAAACTAATCAAAGGTATCAATTGATACTCTTTGGAAAAACTCCTTAAGTATCAAAGCGATACTTAAAACAAAACATAAAACAAAACCAAGTATCAAACGATACTTAAAACAAATCAAGTATCAAAGCGATACTTAAAACAAAACATAAAACAAAACCAAGTATCAAACGATACTTAAAACAAACCAAGTATTAAAGCGATACTTAAAACAAAACATAAAATAAAACCAATAACCTTGTACCCGTACCGGTTACACTGCTAGTCAAATGTACATAACCTACCCGCTATACCTCTATAAAGAGTATTGTTGGAGATGTCAAAAACTAGCCTATTGATAAAGATTCGCCAGAGACACCCTAGTACTATGCTGGCCTAGACCCACGAAACTTATCTTTATGAAAACCATCTAATTGGCAGTAGAGCTGCTATATGTAGTATGGTGTATGGGTATATAGAGATGAGAGTCTTTATTAGAAAGTGGACATGAAGATGTGATATGCAGTATGATAGATGGGTACTGTTAGGAATACCGGGATCTGATACCTAATAACCATTCTAAGTAGGATAACCCCTCATGGAATTGGAATCCATGGTCTCCAACACTGCCCTTTGGCCCCCTTACAGGACTCATCTGTTATCATACATATCAATCTTAATTGTATCCTGTGACTATAATACTATGGTATTGAAGATGTAAGAATAACATTATATACATTGTGGCTGTCTGTCCGATTGGATCTAGTTTATAGGATATGTGTGAGAGGACCCTCAGCTAGGTCTGGAAAGTAAAACAGAGTGAATCTGTCAACTACTCAAAGAGTTGCTAGGCTTCAAAAATGTGATATCTTTAGCACAGGTGGTAAGCAATGGGACGTTTTCGAATAAAGAGATGGAATCCAATAGTAAAGGATCTCAATGAGACTCCAATACATTCACACCCAACCTATAATAATCAGAAGAGTCTAGAACTCTGAGGAACACTACCACAGAAGTCGAAGACTTCATGGAGTGTTATAATTGAATACAGGAATGCATCATGGTTGAGGGAATAATTTCTAATACTAGAATAACAATGGAAATCCTAGCACCTAGAGGAACCAAGTATTGCCGACTGAGGGATTATCTATCAATCTGGTAGAATAGTTTCTTGCAAGTTAGTAGGAAGTCTTCTGGAAGATATCTGTATGTTAGATAGGGAGTTATGAAGGATTGAAGTCAGGCGACCTAGGAATGTTGCAATCACAACTACCTTCTCAGATACAACCCGCAGATGAAACTGATGATTTTATCAATGATGGAGACGATTGGGACCAACTCAGTTTGACTTAAGAAGTAGGCTATTAGTCTAACGACTCTGACAATAAGATAATTACTATTTAGAGTAGCATAATTCCCAGTTAGCTATATTGCAATTACTGAAGAGGGTGTAGTGATTTTCAGAGTCTCTGGGTATTTGCACCTTGAAGAAAACCTGACATTGTGAGTTATAATCAGAAGAGGTACACAATTGTATAATAGATAGATGTAGTCCAGAAATACTCAGATGTGGAATATAAATATTGAAGTGTCTCCCAAGCTTTTAGACATCATCAAGCAATGGAGAAGAGACCTTAATAATATAATATTATCTTTATGATTCTATTCTACTTTACCTACTTTACTTTGCTCTGAGTAGTCATAAATGAAATGAGTGAAGTCTGAGCCTTCCTAGACAATCTCCCTCTGCAGAAACAAATCTTGATTGGCTTATACAATCCTGAAGTCTATTATTTTGTCTCTGCCTAGCAGGTATAGAGGTCCTGCTAGGAAATTGTATCCAGTACAGGTACTTGGTTATCTGTTTTATTTTATATTTTGTTTTATGTTTTATTTTAAGTATCATTTGATACTTACAATGTTTCATGTACTGTTTGAGTATCATTTGATATTGTGTTTTGTTTTATGTTTTATTTTAAGTATTGTTTGATACTTAGGTTGTTTCATGTACTATTTGAATATCATTTGACACTCTGTTTTGTTTTATGTTTTGTTTTAAGTATTGTTTGATACTTAGTTTGTTTTATACTCTCAATGAGCAAGAAGATAGATTTAAACAGCAGTGAACTCTGGTCTAGAAATGGCAGACTTCAACAGATATTATTCAGAATATACTCAGTTGAATAGTTATTTTTTTATTGTAATCTTAAAGATTCTATCTTGTTTACAGCCACCTCGAAGCCTCTATTAGGTACTCTATTTAGTTACTGGACCGGTATTAGTCCATCTATCGTGAACTCTTATTGAATACCTAGCTGAGCTCCAGCTCAGATAGGTTACAGCAATCAATATTATCCTGCCTAGTAGTGTAACTTGGTGTGAGGCTTACCTAATCTGCAGGTTAACCTAAAGTGGATGAGTGAAAGCAACTTGTCCATCCTAGAGTACCTAGGATCTGAAAAACCAAATTGCTTTCTCAGCTCCTAGGGATAAATCTCCCTTTTTGTTAGCTGTGTACAAATCAGTACTCATCTTATCTCCAATAGGTGTAATCTCAGATAAAGTCTGTCTATCTTGGTAAAAAATATTCAAAGAGGTTAAAGAATAGAGGAAAAGTATAATTCCAAGAATAATAATCTTGTAGTTTGAATAGCTTAACTTGATTCAGAGGCTTATTTACTATATTATTTTTATTATATTAAAAAGTACAAAATAGGTTTTCTTCTAATTTTGAGTATAAGGATTGATCACTTACAGAACGCGAGTAAAAAGTCTTTATCAAGCAGCCCACCCACAAGTGAAATTCCGGATAGTACTCACGAGGTACAGAGTACTACAGCTCCTAGTAGGTGTCTACAGCGAAAATACTGGTCTAGCATAAAGGCAATTACGAAGGAAATACTCATCCAAGGCCTAGAAGCATTACGAAAGCTTGATTTTTCTGGGCCAGTTGACTTTCTAACTGTGTTTATTAACTTAAATGAAATTAGTGCACAGGTTGTCAAAGGGTATATGCATAGAGCTTTAACTAAATTATTTAAAGCTGTCTGAGAAAACTCCTATGCAGAAAAGTATGGTTTTAATACCGTAGTACAAGAGGTTGGAAAAAGACTATATAATAAAGAAGTAAATGAGTAGTAATAAGACATAGTTCAATTGAGTTTCTGTTATTTATTTAGTGTATACTAGATGAAAGTATCTAATTAAAGATTGATATTTGATTGTAATGTATAGGCTGGCCCATGATTCATGACTTGTCATCTCTCCAAAGGTTTTAGAACCAGAGTTTCTTGTGCAAAACAATATCCAATATCTTCAGAATATTTATATGGAGAAAGTCCCAGCCTTGTAGGATTTGCTTAACTTGTTTGGAGGGCCAGCAACTTAGCAAGACCAAGCGAAAGCTACCGTGACCATGCAAGAGGATGTTGATAATGAGAGCAGTGCCGGCGTCAGTATGAATGCATCATTGGTTACAGCAATCTCAATTCTTTTACAAAGTAGGTCTCCAAAGCGAAATCTATTTCAGGTAATGATGGGATTATACCTTCAGAATACAGGAACAAAAAACCGTGTAGTTGGAGTTTTAAACCATGCCAGTATATCAATTAGTTCAAAGCAAATAGATTGAATACTAGAGTGGCTTTCAAAGCAAGCAGAAACTGAGCTTCGCATGGTTGGTCACTATAATCAGCGAATTGTACATATGTTTGACAATATTTAATGGCAGTCGGCAATTTCTTTAAGCAACCAGCACATGGGCATAGCTGATATTTATTATAAGGGAGTATATGGTTATATTAGATCTGTTCCAAAGGATATATTTATCCAAGATGAAGAGAATATCTCAGTTGGTCTTCAGCTAAAATTAACTTCAAATCTAGAATCCAACATACTAATTACTTTCTAAATCATCATTTTCCTCTATTCCCTGACCCCTTCGAAATTTTTTTGCCCGAGATAGACAGACCTTATCTGAGATTACACCTATTGGAGATAAGATAAGCACTGATTTCTAAACAGCTAACAAAAAGGGAGATTTGTCCCTAGGGGCTGAGAAAACAATTTGGTTTTTCAGACCCTAGGTACCCTAAGATGGCAACTTGTCCCACGAAAAAGCCTTTTTAAGTTGATGGGTTTGGCGACGAGTAGACCTTTGTGCAAAGAAAAAGGTGGCGATATGAAAATAGGGTACATTGCTAGTGCAAAACTGCAATTGCACCCACCCCTCTCTTCGCCTTCTACTTTGTTCTGGCCACTTACACCCCCTGCCGTTTTCCTCATGTTCCCTTCCTCTCTCTACATATCCGAACCATTTCTTCCTTCTCCCCATCGCCTTCTTGGGAAGCCTAACCTACCTGAATTCGCGACAAGTCAAGGCCCTTTCGACCGATCCATCTATTCATACCCGGGATACACCCTTTCTTAACTATTATTCTATGTGCCGCGGGGTCCATTTAAAAAAGGCACTCTTAGACCACTGGACATCACTTACGCTAAGCCTATTGCTAGACTTTGATAGCCACATATCTACTGAATTTCTTTGGGCCCAAGTGGTGAATTGAGGTTTTGAGTGGTGTGATACCTGGCCTCCGTTCAGTTGGTTGCACTGCGCATCGTTCTTCGGAGTCGTCGAGCTTGTGGATACTTTAATAGAGATGGGATATCAACGAAGGAGATTGTTTGGGGCATAAGTCACATGCATGGACTGCTCATAATAGACATTAGGGAGTGGTGGAAATGCTGTTCGGTCTAGAGGAGATCGATCTCAATGTGCCGGATAACCACGGCAAAACAGCACTCTCGCATGCTACCGCCAGTGGACATGAAGGAATGTTGGAAAAAGAAAGAGAAATACTACTCGGGCGGGATGAGGCCTATCCCGACCGGCCGGAGAATGACGGTCGGGACTGCTCTCACCCGCTGCTTGGTTTGGAAGTGAGGAAGCGGTGAGAATACCGCTTGGAGGGGAAGATGTCAATTCCAACAAGCCAGACACTCTTGGCCGACCACCACTCTCGGGTTCCGCTAGTGGTGGACATGGGGGAGCCCTGAAAACCTTTGTTGAGAAGCAAGAGGTCAACCCTGACTGGTCAGATGATTGCGGCTAAATACTACTCTCACTTGCTACTTAGGATGGACCCGAGGAGGTGGTGAAAGTACTACACGAGCGGGAAGATATCAACCCGGATGGTCCGCAGCTCTTGTTCACTGCTTGGAGTGGATATGAGGGGGTGGCAAAAATATTACCAGGGCAGGAAGACATCAGCACAGACAAACCAGGCAATCACAGTTAAACCCATCTACTCGAAGAAGCGGAGTAAGTGCGAGCTGACCATCCTCTCGAACCCAACTAACATTCCAGGGTCGGGTATCGGTACCGACGAGTTTTTCACTGCGGTGATGCTGGGGCTGTACACGCAGTGCTTGATTTCGTGGATCGAGCAGCGGAAACAGTTGGGCTGTGATTGAGTGCTTAGCTAGGATGGGGGAAGCAGGGAGTTTAGAATGCGCTTGATGTGGGGGGCAGGGGCGCTCGGGTACTTGCTTGGCAGAGTTTTGTCGAAGTGGAACAGGAGAGAAGGTAAGGTGAGCTTTCGGAGAGAACAGTGAAGCCGCCACCTGGCCTGGGTGGGAAGGAACTGCCGGCCGCGAGGGAGAGGAGTGGATTGCGGGCAGTGGTCGTCAAGGTCTCAGACTGTTAGAAACCATCGATGCTGCTCAGGATGCGCAGGGTATCCATTAACCATCTCTCTGCCCATCTGTCGTTCGCGATCTGTCGCCATCCGTTGCAGTCCGTCTCCGCTGTTCCCGATCCGTACCCGCTGTGGCCTATCTTTATCGTTCTCACTTTGCCTTCCGTCGGTCGCTCGCTGTCTATCCTTTGGATCATTCCCTTTTCCATTCACCGTTTATTTCCGTGGTTCGCGGTTCTTCTCCGCCCTTCGCAGTTCTCTTGTTCGCTCGTGGTTTGCTGGTTTGTTTGCACGAGATAAGGGGAGTAGGAGGCTGCGGAGCAGTGGGAGTGAGTCTTTGTGGTGTTTTTTTTTTTTTTGTTAGTATGGGAATACACAGAGGAAAGGAAGATTTGCGTGGAGGAGAACAGGCATGTGTGGTTATTGGTGGAAGGATAGGAGGGTGGTTTGTCGTAGTTGATTTATGCTCTAGTGTTGCTCGCATTTAGTCTTGTAGAGTTTTTCGCATGCTTCAGTCGTGGCCATTGCGATCACAGACTATCACTCGGTTGTTTCAGGCTGTTGAAGTTTAATATGGAAAAATTCTCTGTTCATTCCTCGAGCGCTGGATATCTATTTCGAAAACCTATGCTACACGCCTCGTGCCCTGATGGGGAAGGATAAGGCTCCGCCGAGAAAACTCTATGATCTGATCATTGCTGCAAACAGAATCCTCCTGATCGGGAGGTCATTTTTCCGCCTCCAAATCATTGAACTACTGCTGCACCAAATTCCGAACGTCCGCGTCCTTTCGATCACCGAAATAGCCATGCCAATAGCCTTTGAGTCTGTCGCCTACGCTGCTCCACCATCCTAGAGGACTGCATCAAGGACGTTGGCAAAGCTTTCCAACTCCCGCGACCAAGAAGGCCCGTGGCATCACCAACCGCCCTATTGAAAAGGAGCCCGCACTACAATCGCTCCGGGCGCAAACCAAAAAAAAAAAAAGAGCATGAAGATCTCATGTACTCATAAGTCGCCTTCTGTCGTGGTATCGACTGCCGCGCCGATACAAAGAACCCAGATTAATCCAATGATAGACAACTTTGGTATAGCCCCCTTTGACGGCGAACCCGATACACCAATTCAGAGTCTGTACGCAATGCAACAACTCTGAATTAAAGTTAGACCCTTCCGGGCATCATACTCCCACCTATCAAACACGACTCACACATTATACTCGACTTATGCCCTCCGACGGGCTCCACCAAACGCTGGACCACCCCATGGCCTCGGAAAATTGGGGTACAGAGACGCGAGGGAGAGGTGATGGGGTGGTCTGTGGGCGCTTGGAGCAAAAGCTCATGCAAACCGAAACATAAAAATCAATATTGGTGGCGGCAGCAGGAAGACGATGTCGAAGTTTGTCGCAATCAAGGACTCCCATGGTGATGGAGTGAGGGCTATTGTTAAGGATAAGACGACCACCTTCCTGAAGGCGAAGAAGAAGCAGCCGAAGGGGGCAAAGAAGGCCGCTGGGCTTCAGAGGAAGTGGGATGCTAGGGGAAGTCATCTCGAAATGGTTACGGCGTACAAGGGGAAGAAGAAAAGGGAGCTGCAGGAGAAGGCAATAGCGGGGAAGGGGACCCGGGAGGTACTCGGAGGAACAATTAGGACGCGTAGAGATAGGATAGGAATGATGCAGCTAGGAGTGCAAACACGGAGAAAGGGGTAGGAGGCAATGAAAGGGGTGGGGGGTGCAATTGCAGTTTCGCGCTCGCATGATAACCATATTTTCATATCTGGAGTGTGGGGCGCCAGTGGGTGGGGTGTATATATGGGGCTCCTTGATTTTTGTAAATTATTTACCTAGCTACAAAAAGTGTTAACCACAGCAGCTATTAGTATCAATTATTAGAGAAAAGGTACCACCAACCCCACCACTCCCAAATCCACTAATATCTTCCATTACCCGCCCAGCAGTTGTGAGAGTGGGGGGACGTATACCAGTGCGTTGATGCTTCGGAAGAGTGTGCGGGCGGGTACTGTCGACAATTGAACCAGCTGGAGATGGTAGCTTTGGCAATTATCCGCTAGGGGCTGGTATGTTGTCGTTGGGTTCGTTCCTTTGGAGTAGTCCATAATATTATTAAATTTGATAGATTTTCCACATATTCCTGTGCTCGGCTGATATGAACCTGCTGTGGTTGACTCAGCCAGAGCCGGCACCGTGTCTTATTAATATATGGCTTGGAATATGGGTGCTTGTTAAATGATATTTTGTGATCTTGATGAATATGGTTATCACTACAAGCAAGGGAAGGGATGGTGCTGGTAATTGATCCTGTTACTGCCCATAAGGCATCAAATCCATTGCCTAATGAATCTGAAGAGCGGAGGACTTTCTGTCAGCTTCTGAGAGGTTTCCTGGGCCTCAAATGTTATTCCAGGCAGTTGAAATGGTCCACTGTAATTTTTATCAACATGCTCTGGGGCCTCTAATACCAGAGTTTGGATCATTACACTTTCTATTGGGCTCTAGCTTACAGGATTGCCTTTCGGCTCTGGGAGAACGTACCAGGTTTCCCAGAGATGAGTAAAAGTACAGCAGCAGTCTTATGAGGGGGGGGGTGCAGCTTAGCCCCCACAGATAGTGGCTAAGTTGGGTTTAGTAAGTGAGAAGTTAATGTTTTTTACGAGCTGGTGGAAAAGGCCTTGACCTGCTTATCACCCAAGATCAGATAATCGAACCCTGTGTTGTAAAATCAGGCGAGATTGAACCGTGTACTTGAAACTTCTATAGTGAGAGAGGAAGAAAGAGGATTGAGCTGCTTAATAGAATCAGGAACGGGTCCAGAGACCCGCTATTTATGCAGTGAAGTAGCGGCAGGCAGGAGCAGTAGAAACAGGAAATTAGAGAAGAGATTGTGGAAGACAGGAGAAACTAAAAGAAGAGAGTTGACCGAAGTATAACATGAAGAAACAATAAAACAAATTAAGCTTAGACAGCTGTGAACCGAGGCTAACCAAAGCAGAAGACTGAGTCAGATACAAATATGTCGAAGGTACATATTGGAAAGTACTATTCCAACACCCTGAATGCTCCATAGACCAAGTGACCCTCTGTGACGCTACGGGGCTATCGAGGTATTGACCTCTGGTAACCCTCTCCATTAGTAGCCAAAGTCTCTCAACAGCTGGGCAATGGGCTACATTACCCCCTCTGATATCCGGCGAATGGCTCGGTCTAGCAGTCTCTCCTGAAGCCTAATACCGTACCTCAGGGTATCCTGTGTGTGGACCAATTACTCCAGGTATTCTAACAGGCTATGCCCTACCCTGGCCGCAGGCTCCACTAGTATGCTCTGTCCCCCGTCGGCAGCTTGGAGAGTATCCAAGGAGGTTATCCCAGTTTTTAGGAGACGGCCAGGAAGCCATTAATGACCTACTTGCTGGAACGGATTACGCATCCTCGTGTTCCTGTAGCACATATTCGCACTGTAGGCCTAAGTGAATATGCAGCTGAGGATGGACCCATGAAACCTGGTTCAGTAAGGGAAATACCTCACCGGTCTAAGAGCTCTAATCAGCAGATATGGGGTAGTGATAAGGCTACCATGGAGGTGAAATGTAATGCTGCAGAGCCTGCTGTTCAGTATTGTACTCACGGGAGATTAAAGGGCAGGGAGAGCCATAGCACAGTGGAGCAAGATATGAGTCTGAATAACAGATATTGCAGATCTTTCTGAAGGCGTTACGAAGCTGCAGAACATGTTCAACGGCTTGAGTAACGAAATAGGGTGCAGATATGGGTGACAATAGAATGGTAGCAGTAGACATAAGATACAGCGATCGCACAACAACCTTTAGGTGAAGAAGGAAGATATGTATTTCAACCTTGGCTAAAGGACAGGAGTAAATAAGAAACCAAATATTACTCCTCGGTCCTTCCACCATTCACTACACATATCCGTCCTTCTTCACACATGTCTCCCTCTCCCTTCCGGACTCCTAGGCTAACAATAGAAAGACTCTCTCGAAGAACTCTCACTGCTTCCCAGCCTCTACGCATCTGATACTTCCAGCTTGTGTCCTTTCAATGGCTTCCATGCTTTCCAGCGACAAACAACAACACCGGAATTGATGACCTCTGTCCCATGCTCGTATCATCTACTGGATGCTCATACCTTCCGGCGACGATAGCCTTCTTCTGATGGCTGTAGAGGATAACCCTCCAACGGCTACGGGTAAGGACGACAGAGAGTGACAGCAGGGAACGACAATAACAGTAAGCATACAGAGCAGCTATGGCCTCCAACATTAGCATGGGAATATGAAAGCAGAAGGAGACACCTGATAGAGAATGGATATGTGTGGTAATAGTTGGAAGGATCAGATGATAGCCCCGTTGGGCTTTACATCTGCTATAGTTAACATAGTGCCTGCTGCATTAAACCTTTTGGATCTGGGGATGATCCGGAAGAGTTTACCACCAAGTCCATGATATTCAAAATGTTTTCTCACCTGCACCTGTCATGACATGTGGTGGGCCGGGTAATGGGGTTATCCTCTTATAGCTGTTTTCTTACTTGAGTGCTCCATGAGCACCCATCCATAGATAAACACAGCTATACACACCTCCGACCCTGAACACAACTGAGCGATTCTTTTCACCACCATCACAAATCAAACTTTTACCATCACCTCAGGTTCAATGGCATTCATATGTTTGACACTATGCAGGACCTCTATGATAAATTGTGGGAAAAACAGCTACAGGTCATTGAGGATCGCACATTCTCCATTCACGACCTGAGAGATGGCTTCCACCTAGGATATAAGGCTAACCTTAAGGAGGTAGGAAATGAGGCCTTTCCAGATCCGGAATTCGCAAAAGGAAAGGCGAAGAAGGTGTTCAGGGTGCTCGAGGTTAGGTCAGAGCTTCCTTGTGGAATGGATCGACTTCTTGTACGTCAAGAGTTTGAGACAATTGAATGTGATCTGTTGCAGGTAGAGTCGAAGAAATGGACAAATGTGAACCCAATGACTGGGAACCCAAGGGGCCTCTTGAATCTTGATTTCAAAATAGCTGGTCAACTGGGTTCAGGTGCATAGTACATGCATTAGTTCTTTTCTGACCCCCACTCTGACTAATAGAAAGAAAAATCTGTTTTTCTTTCTTACCTCCTCATGCACAGGATTCTGGCTAGTCAACCAACTGCTTTTCGCTCCAATGACGGCAAGTGCTATTTGTTTGATACCAATTCCCACAGTATAAAGACCGACACCAACAACCTATTCTGCCTCCCTAAGGACCAAAATCATCGCCTTTGAATCCTAACTGATGAGGTACTTGAGGATACAAGATGGAATAAGCAAAACTACAGTTGGTTTGTAGTACTGGCCACCTCACCGGCGAAGGTATGACGTTTGCGTCAGTGGAAGAAGGATAGGAATGTTGCATTGTACTATATGGGCAACTGGGGATAGGATGAGATTGTGGCTGCTTTCATGTACTAGTTCTTCCCCCCCCACTAATCAAGGCACCAACTGACTAAACTGTCTTGTAATAGTCTAGCAGAGTCCAAGCCCCCAACTGCATGCCAAATTGCAATGCACTTCACAATCTTTACAAGTTTGAGCCTGATTGCCAGGACCTGCTTACAGTCGATCTCTGTGCTGAGTGACAGTAACTATTATCATACCCTCGATGAATACCTGGACGAAATAGATGATGAAATAGATACATTCATTGCACATGGGGGTTTCCAGATAGTAGAGAGCAGTGTGCATCAGCGTACTTCACATAGGATCGCTATTATGCATCTGAGCCATAATAGGCTGTGATGTGAAACCCGAATCTCCACAAGATAGATTGCCCACAAAGTCTATGAGAAGGTACAGATGAAATTACAACTAGGGTATTTCGAGCTCTACAATCAGCTCGCCCATCAAGGTTGGCTCCAAAGTGCAACTGGCTGGATTATCGAGGTATACACAAATGACTGGTTCAGAAATGGCAGAACTTTTGAGGCCATTAAACTTCCAATTAAAGACCGCAGCACCGCGCCCCTTAAATTCGAGACACGTCAGTCCGAAACCCTCAATTATTTCATGAATACTAGTAGTTTAGCCACACAGGTTGGAGTGGAGGGTGGCCAGGGTATCAGGGGAGATGCGATCGGAAAATATTTCTTTCCTTATAATGCCAACTTTGAATTGGTTGATGGGATTGTATTTAGTGCTCTGGATACCTTGATTTTGCTGCAAATCACCATCGCTAAGAGCCACGATATCAAAGTTGGTGGGCTAATGAAGCTTTGTGAATCATTGTCGGCTACTATAAAAAATATACACATTATTTTCGTTATCCCAGAGGACTGTCTAAGCGAATACTTGAGAGCTCAGAGTGTACTATCAGCTAGAGATGTTAAGCCAAAGGCAACGGACCTGAAGATCAACCAGTTCCTACTAGTCCTCGGCGGGAGATAATGAAATCGATAGCCCTCGGTGGGCCTTTCAAGGCACTGGATGAGGATGGAGAGCCGGATGGGAGTGGCAGTAGGGAAGATGATGGGGGGGATATGGCGATGAGCAGCACACAATGAGGTGTGATATATAGTGTACTGGATGCTGTGGATACTGGTTAGTGTTGTGGATTTTTTATATAGATGGCAATAGGGTTAGTCTTTGGTTCCTGGGGGTGACTTCTGTTTGGAGTTGGTACTTAATTCGTGTTTTGTGGAAACCGCTTTTGCAATTGCTCCTTCCCCTTTTTCACCCTGCCCGGTACTGTGTAAAGCACACCCTTTTTCCTTTTCGCTTCTTTATCCTTGAGGAGACAATCACCGCAAGAGGGGATATTTTTTCTTGTAAACAACATAGCATAAAATTCACCTATAAGCATATCATTTGTTCATTGTAAAATTCAACCTGCTACCATTGCAGTCAGTGATCCCAAGTGGGCAGTCCAGTCCATTGTCCAGACCACAGGTTGGCAGCCCGGCCAGTTCAGACTTAGTTTTGAAGAGCCCAGGCCGGTCTAGCCCAAGTTCTTAGCTGCTGCCAAAATCCCGTAATGTTCAGGCAACCGCTAGTCTATGATTGCCTTATGTGTGGTTGCATTTGTCTGAACTAACTATGAGTACTGTACTCGAGTACAAGTACTTCCTACAGAAAAAGGAAGGAGGCATAGGCAGAAAGTTCTGCAGGCTAAGCTATCTACAATATAGGGTATTTTGTGGGCGCACAAACGCTCTCCCGACTGCTAAACTACCGTACCCTATGAGATCGCTCTAGTACTCACAGGAGTATCATACCCATAATACGGTACTGGGAGTGGGTAGGAGGTCTAATCAGGCTCCGAGCTTGTCGGGCTAGTGTAGTGGTCTAAACTACTCACCTGGCAGTCTATTATCTATTATTAGTTAGCACCCAGAGTTGGTAGGTGCCACGGCATCATCCTGGATATTGTATCATACCGTAAAAATCTGCTGTATCCACTATCGGGGATCGGGACTTAGCAGTTGCACAAGGAGATGTGCGTAATGTCGCCAAGATAAAGAGTGACAGGCTGTAATGCTAAAATTAGCTCTTCTCAATGTCAGTCTTACTATGATACCGGTATTGAGATTGGAAGTAACTACAGCAATGCCCGACAATCAAAGTCTTGACCCTCTAGAGACCTCACTATCTCAGATTAAGCTGTACCAAATACCTTGCTGTGTTGTATAAAATTCAGGGAAATTCTGAATTTCTTGGAGCCAAAACCTTTTGACAACAGGGGAGGTATAGTAATAAGATAATGCATGTTCATACAATAGGACTTAGGTGAGGAAAGAAGCCCTCAGTTTTGCACTCTTCCAGAAAACTGAGATAATGGTCAGAGGAGACAGAAGATAGATACAGTCAGGAGGATTGAGGATACCGCAATAGCAAGGTATAAGTATAATAGTATTAGTATTAGTATTCTGTTTCAACAAATACTATATTATTATCACCCTCCTCCTGTACATCAGCCCTATCATCTAGTGATATCAAATCCTCTCTCCAATCCCCAATTTCCAAGTTTGTAAAACCCATTATATCTAATTCACAGTCAAGACTTCCATCAATTGGAAGCAATAAGTCCAATTTGCGAAAAGAAGCTTTAATTACATGAGCTTTTTGAGAATGGAATTGGTTGAACACTTCACCAATACAGTAAGTAGTCATGACCCTACAATCTCCAATAGTCCATTTTTCAAAATCCTCTGCTGATTGCAGCTCGAAGATTTTTTCATCACTGAGATCCTGCATTAACTCCTTAAAGAGCTTGTTTACTACTATGTCAAGCAGTTGGACAAGACTCATAAATCCGGTGGGAATTATGGAGGGGGTGATGTTGTGGGTTCGGAGGAGTTGAAGAATAGCGGGAGTCTTACGTGATTCCATTGGATTGAGGGTAAAGAAAGTTGGGCGCCCTCCGAGGGCAGGAATCAGATGATTCGTAAGATATTTTTTGAAAAGAGAATCATTCATATAGGCTGTAGCATTATATTCTATCAAAATATCCGAATGATAGCATAGTTTTTCTGCCTAAAGCCTTGTTCCAGTTGTGTAATGTATTCGCAAGGTACTAATCACGTTATCGGTTATAGATACGATAGTTGGCAGGTGGCCTGCTCTTCCAAAGAGGAGGCGAGAGCTGAGAACTAAAGGAGGCTTCGAGGATGTACTGAGGAACAATGAGGTAACCGTTCAACCAAGTATATTGAAATACTGTCTGTTGAAGTCTGTCTCTTCTATCATAGAAACAGGCGGTCTTTAAATACACAATTCTGTTCATGTCTAGCATGAACGAAACTAAACAGGGGTATCAATTAATACACTCTGGTAAAACTAATTAAGTATCAAAGCAATACTTAAAACAAAACATAAAACAAAACTAAGTATCAAATGATACTTAAAACAAACCAAGTATTAAAGTGATACTTAAAACAAAACATAAAATAAAACTAAGTATCAAACGATACTTAAAACAAACCGAGTATCAAAGTGATACTTAAAATAAACCAAGTATCAAAGCGATACTTAAAACAAAACATAAAACAAAACTAATAACCAAGTACCCATACCGGTTACAAGTTCCGTGAAAATTTACCATAGGTGGTGCTCATGGTACATCATCTGCAAATATGCAAAGAACTAAGCTAGTCTGTCTTTTGTCCTACCCTGACTGAGTTTCCTTTACCTAAATTATCTTTTCTCCAACTCTGTTGTAGGTCTTTCCCTGTAAGTATTTGAATAGTATTGGGGTCTCATCTAAATTGCAAATATTCCACAACTCATATCATCCAACAGGCCATTCAATGGCAATCTCCTAAAAAGAACTTTTATGTGGTTGCGAATTCTGGCAGTTAAATCACAGCCAATTGATGATATGTATCTCATAATCAGCTAGGATATTTTGCGCCTTTTTCCTGATACTGCATAGACTAATCTTATATTGACTTAGAAATTGCCAAAACCACCTATTTCTGAATTGAAAGATCGCTGGATTCATGTTTGGATATATCTCATGAAATTGAAACTGAGATTGAATATGAAACCAACCCTGCCAAACTGTTCAACCTGCTTTCCTTCTCCCTTTAAAGTTACTATTTAACCTTGCTTCCAACTCAGGTCAAAAAACCTGTCCTGCATAACCCAATCCTTCCTCCCTCTTTACTGGTAACTGCTTTCCCAATCCTTCTATTATTTTCTTCTTGCATATCCAGTCACTAATCATTCTTTGAGGAATTTAGTAGAAATCTGAGGCTTCCTGTTGTGTCGGCTTGTGATACTCACTATTTCGGGGGAGCAGAATCTGATTATGCTCGAGAAAGGTACATACTCTGACTTTCTGCAATTGACTATAGGTTCGTTCAGGATATCAGATTGGCTTTAAATTGTAGCGGGTAAGAATTCTGTTCTTGATTGGCTTCGCTTTTGGTCCATGGCACTGATGTTTTTAACTTCGAATTGGTGACATTCTTGCTTCTTAATTGCTTTTATTCTTCTCTTCTATGCATCATTCTTGTACTTCTCTTACATTTCCTTTCCTTTCTCCTTTCTCATTAATCAATAAACATACAATTTTTCTACAATATTGAGTCACAAACCTCTGAGTCTGAGCAATTCATCCTTTTTATTATAATTTTGAATTCTAGTCATTTTACCATACAGGTCAATACAAGATGATCTTCTTAGCTCTATTTCTTTCCTTCCAATTTTATCTTATACTGACTGACTCATGTTCAATTTGATAGAGTCTGTGCAATCTTCTAATTTCGGGATCATTGCCGGTCACTCGATCCCTTGGCACAAGCACGCACACCCCTGAACATGATTGCCAAGCCCCGATCCCCGATAGTGGATACAGCGAGTTTTTACGGTACTTGTATACCGGTACTGTTAAATGCGAGCTATCTTCCTCAGCGGTGCAATGTCAGGTGATTGTCACGGTATCACAACACTTGGGTCTCGGGTCACATGGGTTTCTTTATTCAGAAAAATTTGATGTTTAAAGCCGGTGAATACAGCTCTGGATCTAGGATTTCGTGATAACTTCTGGCAGACATCATTAAGACGTCGTAGATCTCGTAGTTCAAGTCTTTTACCGATCGCGAGGACGAGTTCAGTATGTAGCTTTTCCATTGGAATCTGTTGTAAACTTAGTTAGTGAGTTATCCTGAGCGCTATTGGAGCCATGGGTAAGGTCTCACCCTGATAAATTTCTGTAGTGTGGAGATGAGAGGTAGCAGGATAAGGCAAGTCTGGTTGATTGTTATGGCAGAGCTCAAAGTTGGCGGATAGGGGAGAGTGATGGATGGGTGAGATGGGGTGGGAGATGGCTGTGGGAATCGGAGATAAAGCCCCTGAGGTGAAGATATTGGATCAGTTGAGTTCGGGCGAGGGCGGTTGGCGAGGTGGGGGGGACATGCTTTCGGCCCGACTGGAGGAATTTAGGATCTCTTATTTGATATACCTACTACGAAGATGGATTAAAATACTGTGAAACTACGCAACCCCTGGACCACAACACCCCTTAATTCACAACATCTGTCATCCGGTAGGGCTCATTTCAAGAGAAAGCGTTACCTACAAAGTATCTATGGAAACTGGTGGACTCACGAAGCAGTGTGTACAATAGATATACGCTTGTCCCTTGTACATCCGGAAGCAGAGGGGCCGATGCCCAATACCCGTGCCTTCTGGGCAATATAGATAACTGGTATGTAATCGAGAGGTAATTTTTCGAACAGTTTGGAGCAATCTGGGATAAGTAAGTCCGGTTTTGAGATGTGTGGTCGGCATGTACAGTACTGTACCGCCCGGCGCCCACATCGATTCACCCCGTCGGGATTAGTTGGGAGGAAGTAGCATTTTTTCCACATCCAATGTGGTGTAGCTACAAACAAAATCCTCCTGATAGGAAAGTCCTTTTCCGCCGCCAAACCATTGAACAACTCTGGCCGCACCTAAATCCGAATAGCAGCGTCACGGTCCTTGCGATCAGCAAAATTGGCACGCCGATGGGCTTCGGGATCATCTCCGACGCCCGCTCCGCCATCCTAGAGGACTGCATCAAGGACGCTGGTGAAGATTTTCAATCCCCTTATCCAGAATGCTGGTGGCTTCGCCAATCAGAGTATACAAAAAGAGTCCGGTGCTGAAATCACCTCCAGAACGAACCAAGAACAATGCACTCCTTCCTCTCAGGTCCCACAGATGACACCAACTGCAAAGACTACTGTTGTTTCCCTCGGCGCTGTGAGCCTCCGGCTTTCTGGGGAGACTCGTGGATGAGCCATCCAAAAAAAAAACACGACAATCTCCAGTACTCATATGTCGCCTTCCGTTTTGGCATCTACCACCTTGCCGATACAAAACATAAGATTAACCCAACAATAGACGACTTTGGCATAATCCCCTTCGACTGCAAACCTGACACTCCTAGACCCTCTCGCGGGTCATATCCCCACCTATCAAACACTACTCGCGCACCATACTCGGCTTGGGCACTCCAGTGGGCTCTATCGGGCGCTGGGTTGTTCTCAAGAGCCTAGTGAAATAGGAGTTCGTAGATACGAGGAATCACGAGTGGGGTGATCTCTAGGCGCTTGGAGTGAGGGCTCCCGTGAGCCGAAACAGGAGATCTGTGGCAGCAGTGGGAATACAATGTCAAAGTTTGCCGCCATCCAAAACCCCCATTGTGATGGGGTCAGGGGTATTGTCAAGGATAAGGCTACTGCCTTCCTGGAGGTGAAGTAGGCCGCAAGGCTTTAGAGGAAGCGGGTTTCTAGGGAGAGGAATCTCGGAATAGTTGGGGCGCACAAGGAGAAGAGGGAAAGGGGACTGCAGGAGAAGGCAATGGCGGCGACGGGGACCAGGCAGATGCACAGAGAAACGATTAGGATGCGTAGGGAGAGGAGGGGAATAATACCCCCGGGGGTGCAAATACGGGAAAAGGAGTAGGAGGGGACAAGAGGGGGGGGGGTGCAATCACAGTTTTGCACCCGCAATGTAATTATATTTTCATACCCTGAGCGTGGGCCGCTGGTGGGTCCGGTGTATATATGGGGCTTCTCACTTTTTGCAAATTCCTTACCTAGCTTCAAAAAACGTTATCCGCAGCAACTATTGGTGGTATTGTTCGAAATAGTCGAGTGATTGTTGGTGAAACGGTACCACCACCCCACCATTCGAGAATCCACTAACCTCTTCCATCACCCGCCCAGCAGTTGTGAGAGCGGGGTGACATATGCCGGTGGGCTGGTGGTACTAGTGCTCTGGGGGAGTACGCGGGCAAGTCCTGTCGACGGTGGGGTCGGCTGGAGATGGTGGCAATCTTCTGCTAGGAGTTGGAATGTTGTGGTGGGGTCCTCTCCTTTGGAGTATTCTATAATATTATTAAGTTTGATGGGTTTTCCATATATCCCTGTGCTTGGTCGACACGAGCCTGTTGTCGGCCACTCTGCCGGAGCCGACCCAGGGCCTTTGCCGTGAGTGGGGACGCGCAAACCTTCTCTTCTTTGCTCCTGTTTCCTCTTTGCTCCTTGCCGAGACCTTTCCTTCTTTCCTTCTTCCACACTCACCCCCTCAGCTTTCTCTTCTCTCTATATACACATACAAGGAAACCATAGTCTCTATTACCACTTAGCATAACCTCAACCATTCACTTGCCGTTCCACTCTACTGCGTAAACCCCTCTTCACCTATCATTATCCATTATTTTCAACATTGGAAAATAAGCGTTCGTCGAGTGATGTTTTGTGATCTCAATGAATATGGTTTTCAATGCAAGGAAGGGGTGGCGCCGCAAATAGAATGAACCCGATGAGTAGAAGACTATATATCTGCTTCCGAAGGCTTTCCTTGGCCACAAATATTATTCTGGGTAGTAGGAATGGTCCACTGTAATTGTTGTCAACCTGCTCTAGTGCCTCTAATACTAAGGTTTAGATCTTGTCTATAATTTCTGTTGGGCTCTAACTTACGAGATTGCCTTTGGGCTTTGGGAGAACCTACTGGGTTTCCGGGGGAGAGCAAAATTAGGGTAGCAGTCCTAGGGGGGGGGGTGCAGTTCAGCCCCCACGAATAGTGGCTAAGTTGGGTTTGGAAGGTGAGAAAAAATGTAGTTGGGTCTAGTGGGGGGAGAGAAAAATCGTTGTGTAATAGTGTAGTGGTACCCAACCAAAGACAGGCTCTCCGACTCCCTATTCAGGTTTAGAGTGAAAGCTGCTCAAGTAATTTTTGGGCAGTTACAAAACAGTTCATGGTGTTAGAACCAACTACACCACGAAACCGCATTTCAACCTTGGCATCATGTCGATGCCATAATAGAGGTCACAGATAACAGCACCTTCCAACCTAAACCTTGTCATCATATTCACGTGAACTCTTATAAGATTCCCATGTCAAGCAAGGGGGTGTTTGGCCCGCCACTTTGGATTTAAAATCATGATTTGGGATCAGGTCTTGGCAACTTTAATGTAAATTATTACTTGGAAATTCTGACAGGTAAACAATTAATAGCCGTAATAATTGGAGTTACTCACCTAAGGAGGAAGTTGTTAATATTAGCTTCCTAATCAGGGCTTTGTGCTGCCATTCCATATCACTAGCTTTGTGCAGACATGCCATATCACAGGTCACTGATGCCCACACCAACATCCATGCCTGCCCCAACTACCGCGGTACCCCGGCCGATAAGGATTTCGTTCCGGCAGATGCAGGTAGCTTGGTTGTCACAATCGTCACCGTGCATCTCGTACCCCCCATAATAGCCATGTCTGCTCTTGTCCTCGTCATTGGGATTGGGACATGGTTGTGATCTATTCTATAGCTTCACCCAGCTCTATGCTGGTAGGAGAGCAAGTTAATACATAATCCATGAGGGTAGTCTGTGCTTTCCTAGTCAAATAACATTTTAAACCTGGGAGTATGTATCGGTAAAATATACAAGTATCGGGATGGTATCATACCGTGCTATACAATAAGAGATATCACATGGCCACCAATACCTTTGCTTAACCACCTCACCTAGGTTAACCATTGAATCGTAACCTTTTAGTTTTGACCTGCTCATCATCCAAGATCAGATAATCGAACCCTGTATTGTAAAATCAGGCAAGATCGAACTTTGTACTTGAAACTTCTATAGTGAGAGAGGGAGAAAGAGGATTGAGCTGCTTAATAGAACCAGGAATGGGCCCAGAGACCCACTATTTATGCAGTGAAGTAGCGGCAGGCAGGAGCAGTAGAAACAGGAAATTAGAGCAGAGATTGTGGAAGACAGGAGAAACTAAAAGAAGAGAGTTGACCGAAGTATGACATGAAGAAACAATAAAACAAGTTAAGCTTAGGCAGCAGTGAGCTGAGGCTAACCAAAGCAGAAGATTGAGTCAGATATAAATATGTCGAAGGCATATATTGGAAAGTACTATTCCAACACCCTGAATCCTCCATAGACTGAGTGACCCTCTGTGATGCTACGGGGCTATCGAGGTATTGACCTCCAGTAACTCCCTCCGTTAGTAGCCAAAGTCTCTCAACAGCTGGATGATGGGCTACATTACCCCCTCTGATATCCGGCGAATGGCTGGGTCTAGTGGTCTCTCCTGAAGCCTAATACCGTACCTCAGGGTATCCAGCGTGTGGACCAATTACTCCAGGTATTCTAACAGGCTATGTTCTACCCTGGCCACGGGCTCCACTAGTATGCTCTGTCCCCTGTCGGCAGCTTGGAGAGTATCTAAGGGGGTCATCCCAGGATTTGGGGGATGGGCAGGAAGCCATTGATGACCTGCTTGCTGGAACGGATTGCGTATCCTCACGTTACTGTAGCACACATTGGCACAGTGGGCCTAAGCGAATATGCAGCTGAGGATGGACCCATGAAACCTGGTTCAGTAAGGGAAATACCTCACCGGTCTATGAACTTTAATTAGCAGACATGGGGTGGCGATAAGGCTACCATGGAGGTGAAACGTAAAACCACAGAGTCTGCCGTTCAGTATTACGCTTCCGGGACATTAAAGGGCAGGGAGAGCCATAGCATGGTGGAGCAAGATATGAATCTAAATAACTGATATTGCAGATAATTCCAAAGGCATTAAGAAGCTGCAGGGCATGTTCAATGGCTTGAGTAATGAAATACAGCGCAGATATGGGTGACAATAGAATCGTAGCGGTAGATATAAGATATACCGATCGCACAACAACCTTTAGGTGAAGAAGGAAGATATGTGTTTCAATCTTTATTAAAGGACAGGAGTAAATAAGATACCACATTACACTCCCTGGTCCTTCCACCATTCACTACACATATCTGTCCTCCTCCACACATGTTTCCCTCTCCCTTCTCGACTCCCAGACTAACAATAGAAAGACCCTCTCAAAGAACTCGAACTGCTTCTTAGCCTTCACGCATCTGATACTTCCAGCTTGTATCCTTCCAATGGCTTCCATGCTTTCCAGCAACAAACAACAACGCCAGAATTGATGACCACTTTCCCATGCTCATATCATCTACCGGACGCTCATACTTTCCAGCGACGATAACCTTCTTGCAATGGCTGTAGGTGATATCCCTCCAACGGCTAAAAGTAAGGATGACAGAGAGTGATGGCAGAGAACGACAACAACAGTAAGCATACAGAGCAGCTACGGCCTCCAACATTAGCATGGGAATATCAAAGCTGAAGGAGACACCTGATAGAGAATGGATATGTGTGGTGATAGTTGGAAGGATCGGATGATAGCCCTGTTGCGCTTTACATCTCCTATATTTACCATAGTGCCTGCGCCATTAAACCTTTTGGATCTGGGGATAATATCTGGAAGGGTTTACCACCAAGCCTATGGTATTGAAAAGGTTGTTCCATTGTACCTGTCATGACATGTGGTGGGCTGGGTAATGGGTAACCCTCGTGTAGCTGTTTTCTTACTTGAGCGCTCCATGAGCACCTATCCATAGATAAATACAGCTATATACACCTCCGACCGACAACACAACTGAGCAATTCATTTTCACCACTATTACAAATCAAACTTTTACAATCACCCCAGGTTCAACGGTGTTCATATGTTTGACACCATGCAGGACCTCTATGATAAATTGTGTGGAAAACAGCTACAGGTCATTGAGGATTGTACATTCTCCATTCCCCACCCCGGAGCTTGCTTCCGACTAGGATATAAGGCCGACCATAAGGAGGTAGGAAATGAGGCCTTTTCAGATCTGGAATTCGCAAAAGGAATGGAGAAGAAGCTGTTCAGGGTGCTCGAGGTTAGGTCAGAGCTTCCTGGTGAAATAGATTGACTTCTTGTACATCATGAGTTTGAGACAATCGAATGTGATCTATTGCAGGTGGAGTCGAAGAAATGCATAAACGTGATCCCAAGGACTGAGAACCTAAGGGGCCTCTTGAATCTCGATTTTAAAATAGCTGGTCAACTGGGTTCATGTGTGTAGTACATGCATTAGTTCTTTTCTGACTCCCACACTGACTAATAGAAAGGAAAATCCGTTTTTCTTTCTTACCTCCTCAGGTGCAGGATTCTGGCTAGTCAACCAACTGCTTTTTGCTCCAATGACGGTGAGTGCTATTTGTTTGATACCAATTCCCACAGTATAAAGACAGACACCAATTACCTATTCTACCCCTCCAAGGATCAAAAGCATCGCCTTTGGATCCTGACTGATGGGGTGCTTACTGATGAAAGATGGAATAAGCAAAACGACAGTTGGTTTGCGGTACTGGCCGCCTTGCCGGTAAAGGTACAATGTTCGCGTCAGTGGAAGAAGGATAGGAATATTGTATCGCACTATATGGGCAACTAGGAATGGGATGAGGTTGTGGCTGCTTTCATGTACTAGTCCTTCCCCCCCACTAATCAAGGCACCAACTGGCTAAACTGTCTTTTAATAGTCCAGAAGAGTTCAAGCCCCCAACTGCATGCCAAATTGCAATACACTTTACAATCTTTACAAGTTTGGCCTGATTGCCAGGACGTGCTTATGGTCGATCTCTGTGCTAAGTAACAGCGACTATTATCGTACCCTCGATGAATACCTAGATGAAATAGAGGATGAAATAGATACATTTATTGCACAGGGGGGTTTCCAGATGGTAGAGAGCAGTGTGTATCAGCGTACTTCACATAGGATCGCTATTATGTATCCGAGCCATAATAGTGTGTCATGTGAAACCTGAATCTCCACAAGATGGATTGCCTACAAAGTCTATGAGAAGGCACAGATGAAATCACATCTGGGATATTTCGAGCTCTACAATCAGCTCGTTCACCAAGGTTGGCTCCAAAGCGCAGCTGGCTGGACTTTCGAGGGATACCCACATGACTGGTTCAGAAATGGCGGAACCTTTGAGGCAGTTGAACTTCCGATTAGAGACCACAGCACCCTACTCCTTAAATTCAAGACATGTCGGTCCTCATCTCTCAATTATTTTACAAATGCCAGCAGTTTAGCCACACAGGTTCGGGTGAAGGGTGGCAAAGGTATCGGAGAAGATGCGATTGGAAAATATTTCCTCTCTTATAATGCCAACTTTGAATCGGTTGATAGACTTGTGTTTAGTGCTTTGGACACATTGATTCTACTGCAGATCACTATCGCCAAGAGCGATAATATCAAAGCTGGTGGGTTGAAGAAGCTTTATGAATCATTACCAACTATCAAAAATATACACCTTGTTTTCGTTATTCCAGAAAAAACTGTCAAAACATATACTCAAGGGCTCAGAGTTTACCAGAAGTTAGAGATGTTAAGTCGAAGGCGGGGCACCTTAAGATCAACCAGTTCCAATTAGTTCTCAAGGGAAAGATAATGGAATCAATGGCCCTTCGTAGGCCTTTGAGGCACTGGATAGGGGTGGAGATCTGAATAAAAGTGGCAGTATGGACAATAATGAGGGGGATACGGTGATGGGTGGCACACAATGAGGTGTGATATATAGTGTGCTGGACACTGTGGATGCTGGTTAGTGTTGTGAATCTTTTGTACCAATGGTGGTAGAGTTAGTCTTTGGTTAGTGGAGGTGACTTCTGTTTGGGGTTGGTGCTGAATTTGTGTTTCGTGAAAACAACTTTTGCAATTGTTCCTTCTCCTTTTTCACCCTCTGCTGTAACGTGTTTGCAAGGTACTAATCACGTTATCGGTTAAGATACAATAGTTGGCAGGTGACCTGCTCTTCCAGAGAGGAGGTGAGAGCTGAGAACTAAAGGAGGCTTCGAGGGTGTACTGTGGAACAAAGAAGTAACCGTTCAACCAAGTATATTGAAATACTGTCTGTCGAAGTCTGCCCTTTCTATCGTAGAAACAGGCGGTCTTTTAAATACACAAATCTGTTCATGTCTAGCATGAATGAAACTAATCAAAGGTATCAATTGATACTCTTTGGTAAAACTCCTTAAGTATCAAAGTGATACTTAAACAAAACATAAAACAAAACCAAGTATCAAACGATACTTAAAACAAACCAAGTATCAAACGATACTTAAAAACAAACCAATTATCAAACGATACTTAAAACAAAACATAAAATAAAACCAAGTATCAAACGATACTTAAAACAAACCAAGTATCAAACGATACTTAAAACAAAACATAAAACAAAACCAATAACCGAGTACCCGTACCGGTTACATTCCCCAAAACAAAACAAATGTTCAAACAAACAAAACTTAATAATCATCAAAAGCGGATTCTGAGAAACTAAGGGCTTCAGTTTCCGCTAAAAACTCTTCATTGTAAGTGTCACACCATGGACAAGAAAAAATTCTAAGGAAACACTTAGACTCGAAGAAATCTAAATCACAGTAGTCACGAATACCAGATTCGTGCTGTACATCAACACAAGCATGATCGCAATCAGGACAGTAGTCAATCCAGAGGATTTCGAAATAGTCTTCAAGTTGGATAACATCGCGGTTCAACAACAGTCCAACAATCTGTTGTCGCTGCCTCACATTAAGCTCCACATAGTTTGACATCGTCATGGTATTCGGATGGTGATTGGTGACTAGATAAAGTTGTTGAGGGCCTGCTCCATAGCTTGATTCTCCTCATCGCTACTCTCGAATTCCCATTCAAAGTATGGTTCCCAAAATCCATCTCTAGTTTCGAGTTCCGCATGTCATCGCTCAGTTTCTGGCATCGTAGGTGTCCAGCACATAGTGATGTAGTTGATTGTTGGGGGAAGGGATCCATTCGGCATATTGTCTTTCCACCATTCACTTAACATATCCATAGCGTGCTCTAGTCCTTCCAGTGGTTCCCAACTGTTTTTGCTCGTTGGATATCCTTTCCATTTGACTATGAATTGATCATTTCCATGCCAAAGGCGGTGGTCTCAGATTTCTTCAACTTCCCATTCATCTTTCTTCTCAATGATGATAGGTTTTGGTCGAGAGTGGGCTCTTCCAGGGAACTTAGAATCGTCATTTGGGTGGAATCGTTTGACAGCAGAGGGGTGGAATACTGCAGTGTTGCGGCGGTACATGCGTCCATCCATCTGAACAGTGTAGTTCTCTGTATGTTCGTCAAATGCTAAGACCTTAAAAGGTCCTCGCCATCGGGGTTGCAGTTTCTTGCTGCGTCCAACAGTGGTGATGAACATGTTTCCATGTACCATGAGCATATCACCTGGTGGAATAGGGACATGTTTGCGTCGTCGCTTCTGAGCAGTAGTGGTACTTCGGAATCGGGCAGCCTTAACAGCTTGGACAGCGTCATTCCGAATTGCTTGATGGCGGTTTAAGTGGTCATCGGAGGCAGGGACTGAGGAGTTCTTGAATAGAGTTGTAGGTAGGAGAGGGTATTGGCGGCCAAAGACTGCCTTGTATGGCGACATCCCCAAGGTATCTGAAAATCTGGCATTGATATATGAAGCGAGTTCGACAAGGGCTGGTTCCCAGTTGGTTTGTCGTTCATTGATCATGTTTCTAATTCCGGTCTTAACCTCGCCGATTTTTCGTTCTGCCTGGCCATTAGTCTCGTGATGTCCTGGGGCAGCCATAATGTGGTTTATTCCGAGGGAGGTCAAGGTTTGCTTCCAAAATCTGGCAGTAAAGCGGGGATCAGCATCACTGACAATAGATAAGGGGTACCAATGGGGGGTAAACAAGTATCGTTGGAGGTTATTCTAGGTGTCTTTGTAGGAATCAGTAACCTTCATTGGTATTAACCAGGTGTATCCGGAAAATCGATCCACTGCTACCAAGATGGTGTCATGTCCGGCGGACTTGTTGAATGGTCCTGCGAAATCGATGGCATAGGATTCAAATATTTCACATGGTAGTTGGAGGATCTGAGCTTTCCCTTCAGGAAGTTGTGTTCGCTCCTTATTTGCCTGACAGAGTTCGCATTGCCTGACAAAATCGCGGAAGTCCTTTCGCATTTCAGGCCTGTAAACATATTCTGAGGCATATTGGAGGTTGCGATCCGCACTATGGTGTCCTTTGTTGTGGATTTTGGTAATAACATATTCTCTAATAGTCATTCCATTGAACATATGGCCTTTTGGTATGTATAGGCAGTGTTCACCATAACGGGTGCTGGTATAGACCATTCCATTTGATATGTTGTAGGGGGCGAGGTCTCCATCCCTGGAGCTATCCATGGGTTTGAAGTAAATCGGGTCATGGCGGTATCCTACTATCATTTGGCTTCGGAAACAGGAGGTTAATTCTTCTGTGGTCGATCTAACATCTCGTTCATCCTCGATTAGGGATCCTCTTGTTGGTTCGATAGGGGCTTCCTCTTCTGCAAAGGTTTCATAGAGTTGACGCCAATGCTCGGGAATACTAGGGGGTATGACCGAGACAATGGTTTCATTGTTATATACTTGTAAGGGTCCACCATATAGTGGTCGTGAATCGATTATGGGAGGAGAGGATGGCGGGGCTGACTGTGGGGGGCGTAAATAGGATATTGCATCCACGTAGGCTGCTGCTTGTTCGAGTTCTTCAAGACTTTCATCGATCATCTCTTCTTCTCCTTCTGCGGTGTCTAGGCTGGTGTCTTTGGAATCATCAGCAGGTATATAGTACGGTCGCTGGTATCTGTTTCCGAACTTAATCTCAGTCTGGTGAAAAGGGCAGGTGTCGTGGTAACAGTGGGACCAGTGGAGTCTGCTTTGTTCAAGTTCGTGAGGAGGTGTGCTGCGGAGCGTGCAATTGTCTTTCCATTCTTCGTCAATGTCCTTTCCGCGTTCCGTTCCGGCAGCGCTATACATGGTGTAAGAGAAGGGATTGGAGGGAGCGGCAGAGCTGGCGGTAGCCATCGATGGTTCTTGTTCATAGGAGGTGTCGTCAGAGCTGTCCTCGCTTTGTCTTTTGTGGTCATGAACAAGAGGAGGATCTGCGAGATCTTGACTCTCATATAGACGGGAGAGAGCATCAGCTAAATAGTTCGTTCTTCCAGGGGTATAGCTGATTTTTGCATCGTATTTGCTGATTTCACCTATCCATCTTGTCCTTCTTCTTCCGGGTATCCTTTCTGTTTTAAGGTTAGTGAGAGGTTGGTGGTTGGTAACAATAGTGAAGGTATTGCCTATCAGGATATGGTTGAAAGCGGCTAGAGCATCAATCACAGCAAGGCCTTCCTTGTCTGTTGTTCCATAGTTCATCTGTGAATTAGTGAACTTCCTGCTGTGTAATGCCGCCGGTCTTGCCATTTCATGGGAGGCCCCTTGCCCAACCCATACTCCAACTCCAACATCTGATGCATCAGTAATAAGCCATATCGGTTCTGGTTTACTATAGTCGATAGGTTGAATAACATTGGCGTTTTTAATCAATTCCTTGATGTTGGTAAAGGCTTGGTCATGAGTGTGGGTCCAGACAAATTCTGCATTGCCGGTAAGGTCTGTAAGTGGCATTGTCACAGTGGCGTGGTGTGGGAGGAACTGGGAAATATAGTTGACTAGTCCTAGGAATCGCATGAGTTCCTTTTGATTTCGGGGTGTTGACCATTCTGTTAAACAGGCTATATTTCCAGGGGCTGCGTGTATTCCTCCATCATCTATAACAGGTCCTAAGATATCGAGTTTATCGGCAAACAGAATTGATTTGTTTCTGCTAGCGTAGAATTTAGCTTCCCTTAGTTTGGTACAAACCAATCCTATATGGTAGGCATGTTCTATTTCGGTGTACGAGAAGATGAGAATATCATCAATGTAGACCCAAACAAAATGGTGGAGGTATTCGCTTAGGAGGATTTCCATAATTCGCATAAAGGTGGCGGGTGCATTCATATCACCTTGTAACATAACTGGGCTAATGAAACTTCCGAAAGGTGTTTTGAAACTGTTGTAGCGTTCGCTTTCTGGATCTAACCTTGTTTGGAAGTAGGCATCACTTAGGTCAATCTTACTTCGGAATCTAGCCCGTCCAACTGCATTTAGGATCTGGGTTTGGTTTAGGATAGGGGAGCTGTCCATAACCGTGTTTTCGTTCGGTAGTTTGAGATCAACTAAGGGGCGTATTCTTTTGCCGTCTGCTTTGGGTTGAACAAACATAGGAGCGGCACCTGGGGCTTCTGCCCGGTAGATGACTCCTCTTCTTTGTTGTTGGTTGATCCAATCACAAAGTGGGCTTTTGTATGCGTCAGGAATAGAGTAGGTGGGTTGGTTCTTGAGATTGGAGGAGCTTCGGAGGCGGATGTGGTGGTTCACCTCTCTCATAGGTGGTAGTTCTTTGGGTATTTGATCAGGGAAAACATCAGAGTATTCATCCAATAGTTTTTGGGTAGTTGCTTCACAGACTACGGCTCGGTACTCTCCGCTTGTTGGCTTGCATGAAACTCTGACCTTCTGATCTGGGAAATCAATGGTTGATTCCCCACATCTGATTATAGCTTTGTGGCGGTTCAGGAATGGCATGCCTATTAGGGCTTCGTATTTGGCTAGGTTTCCGATCAGCATTTCCTGGGGGGGTAGTATAGCAGAACCAAGTTGAATAGTTGCAGAACAGGTTTTATGGCTTGTGGATCGTGATCCCTTTACTGCCATATTGACTGGTATGGGTTGGTTAAGGTCTCGGGTTGGGAGTCCATGGACGGTGACAAAGGCATTACTGATCATATCTCTTCCGATAGCGCCAGTGTCGAATAGGACTCGAGCCCTTTTGCCATTGATCAGGATAGTACCTTCCAGAGTGGTGTGTGCTTTGAATGTAGCCGCAGGTCGAACACTGTTGCATTCCACATCGATATATCCAATATGGATCTCTTCATAATCACTGGATTGGGTGTTATCGCTTTCAACATTGTTGGCCGACGCTTCTTGCTTAATTGCCTTCCCTTTTCCATTTTTTCTCGGACAGTTCTTTGCCATGTGTCCTGTTTTTCCACGTTCAAAACATTCTCCTTTTTCCCGTCTCGATTCTTTGGAGGATTTTGTTTTCTTCTTGAAAACCCGTGGGGTATCGTCTCCAGAGTTGCTGGAGGCTTTGTGTCGTGGCTGGCTGTTCCTACTAGAGGATGTCTGTGTTTTGTAGGCCTTGGTCTCATGGAGAATGGCGTCCTTTCGTTCTGCTCTTGCAATTATTACTACAATATCATCGCAATCTTCCTCGTGTGGTTCTACTTCTCGCCGCAGGGTAGGGTGCATGGTGTCGTAGAATCATCACTTCAGGATGTATTTGGAGATACTTCCTCTCTCCATCCGGTCCTTATACATCACTAAGTTAGTAGCCACATCGGTGATTCACTTGACATGCGTTCCGTTAACTTACTGGAGCTGGTTGAATTTGTTGTATAGGAGGTCGTTGGTTATAGAGGATTGGAATCGTCCTTTCAGGTAATCGAGAACTGTAGATCCTCTTAATCTTACATTCCTGCCGAAATCCTTGTAACATTGGTGGTATGCATCGGTTGCCTTTCCTTCGCAAAATGATCCAATGATAAGTCCGGTTGTAGGGTCTTCCACATCTTTTCCTTGTAAGAGTAGGAAGTGTGAGAGTTCTGTTGCCCATCGTTCAAAGGCTTCAGGTTTGAGGTCTTTCCCTTCGCCTGTGACCTTCGCTGGGAGGTGGAGTTTAAACCTAGGGGGTTCAAAAGCTGCGGGTACCTCCTGTTCTTCAGGCCTTGCCCGAGATTTCCCTCCTCCAGAAGGCCCTCCTCCTGTGCTAGCCATATCTGATTCGCTACTAGATTCGGAGTCGTTTGGAGGTTCAAAGGAAGGCTTCTTTGCTGGAGTAGAAGGGAATTCTCCTGGAAGTTGTGTATCTTCCGTGTTTGCAGGATCGCCTGGCTCTTTAGCAGAGCGCCGGGGTTGCTTCTTCCTTGTAAGGTCTTGCCGTGGGATTTGCTTCCCACTTCTGGTCGTCAAAGACTCTATCTTGGGTTTGAGATGAAGCCGAATGTGCTGTGATTCTGCCGCTTCTCTCTGCTAGCGTTCTGAGGTGGATATGGATAGGTTGATCTGGCCTAAATCCGGGGACAGGTTTTTAACCACTTGCTGAGGTTAAAAAAATGTAACGTGTTCGCAGGGTGCTAATCACGTTATCGGTTAAGATACGATAGTTGGCAGGTGACCTGCTCTTCCAGAGAGGAGGCGAGAGCTGAGAACTAAAGGAGGCTTCGAGGGTGTACTGAGGAACAAAGAAGTAACCCTTCAACCAAGTATATTGAAATACTGTCTGTCGAAGTCTGCCCTTTCTATCGTAGAAACAGGCGGTCTTTTAAATACACAAATCTGTTCATGTCTAGCATGAACGAAACTAATCAAAGGTATCAATTGATACTCTTTGGTAAAACTCCTTAAGTATCAAAGCGATACTTAAACAAAACATAAAATAAACCAAGTATCAAACGATACTTAAAAACAAACAAAGTATCAAACGATACTTAAAACAAAACATAAAACAAAACCAAGTATCAAACGATACTTAAAACAAACCAAGTATCAAACGATACTCAAAACAAACCAAGTATCAAACGATACTTAAAACAAAACATAAAACAAAACCAATAACCGAGTACCCGTACCGGTTACATCTACGGCACGTTGTAAAGCACACCTTTTTTCCCTTTTCCTTCTTTATTCTTGAGGAGACAATCACTGTAACATGATATTTTTTCTTGTAAACAGCATACCAGCAGCATAAAATTCACTCATGAGCATATTGTTTGTTCACTGCAGATTTCAACCTACTATCATTGCATCAGTGATCCCAAGCGGACATTTCAGACCATTGCCGAGACTATAGTTCAGTAGTCTGGCTAGTACAGACTTGTTTTTGAAGAGCCCGGGCTGATTTAGCCCAAGTTTTAAGATGTCACCAAAACCCGGCAGCATTCCGGCAACTGCCAGTCTGTGATCACCTTGTGTATGGTTGCGCTTGTCTAAACTAACTTCTATTCAGAAGCTTTCCAGGCTGCTAAACTACCGTACCTGTCATGAATGTAGCTTGGCGAGGAAAAGGTTTTTCGAGTGACAGATAGTTATGAGTCACAGGTATGTTATTGTTTCACACATATGACTCATTCGAGTCATATGATTTGTTATGTGTGGGATTTGTGATGCTTTCGCACATGGCTCAAATATGAGTCATGAGATGTGCACCTGACAAGTATGCCTTGTGAGTGTACCTTGAGGGTATGCCTTGCACATATGATTTATGTTTTGCACATAACCTCGTTATGAGGTCATGGGTTTCACGCATATGACTCAGTCGAGTCATATGATTTGTTTATTGTGTTATGATTGGTTTATGAGTTTTTGCACATGACCTCACTTTGAGGTCATGGGTTTTGAGTATGTGACCATCTTGATCAGATGACTAGTTTGATATGATTTGGCTTTGCACATGTAACCACTTTGGGTCACATGACTACGGGCGGGAAGAACACTATATAAGGAGGCCGATGCGCCCGAGGAGGATAGGTTCTTCATGCTTTGTTCTAAGTACTTTTCCTACTTCTTGCACTCCGTGTTGGAAGTGAGAATACCAATAGTTTACCTTATTTCGCTCACGATAAATAGTTCATCTATTGTTACTTATTTGTGTTTTTCGTTTCGGGCAGTTGGTTAGAAGTAGTTGTTCTCGCTTAGAAGATACTTCAGTGTGAGATATCTGTGGCCTGGTCCCGGTAATCAGTGAGTATAGTTTGGGTGAGGATGGCATCTTTGACAGCCTCTTCTTCCACGGATTCTCCCCCTCCATCAAGGATGTCGTCCCCCATTCGGTTTGACTCCAACCCCTCCTCTATACTTGAGACAGCCCATGTGGCCTTGTCTCTTGCGGCCACTACTGAGGCCGACCGTGGCCTTATCCCTACAACTACAGGGTCATATGTCGCACCTAAAGGAAACTTTAATTTCCTACAGTTTCGCCACTGTCACGGGTGTCAGAATGTGGTAAACCCGCAGTTTGATAATTTTGTTCCACAAATGATCGCTGATGTGACTGTTGCCACAATGAAAGAAGTGGAGGTTTTGGTGAGAGGTTTCCTAATCGGGAGAGACTGTTCAGCTACATGTGGCTTGCACAAGGACACTACCACAGGACTCTTCTTTTGGTTCAACTCCGATCACGGCTCGGAATACTCTCCAGCTCCCATGCCCTCCCCATCCAAAGACTCTCAACAAATGGTGCCTGAATCCTCTGTACTAACGACCAAGAGTGCAACTACGGTAGAGCCAAGTTCATGGTCTACTACCCCTCCCCTCACTAGGACGGTCTAAAGCAAGATGCCCAGTTTCCTCCGCCATGCCCCTGTATGTAAGGCTAGCTCATCAACCCCTTCCTTTTTGGCCAGAATGTCATGTGGAGAAAGGGCTCTTTACGAGACCCCGAAATTCAGATTAGATGACCCAGAGGATGAGGACTATAACTCCCCTGCCGCTGGAATGTGATGCCGTGCGCGGTCAGCCTTCCCAGCTAAACGATCCGCTGCTTCAGTTCTAGGGTCACAATTTTTAAGGGCCATCAATGTTGATGACGGACCGAAAAAACAGATCGTTCCTGCTCTGCTAGGCCAGGCCCTTGACGTGCACCACGGACGCCTGGCCATTCCTCCACCTGTGAGTCTCCTTTCAACCATGGAGGCTACAACCCATTCCCCATCTCCGTTGGGAACCGAGGATGTCCTGCCTACCTCTGAGGTGTTGGCTCGGGACACTCCCATAAATTTGGAAGGGGGGCGCATCTCCAAAGCAACTGAACTGGGTGACAGCATCCATGCCCCCTCTCCGGCATGGCATCGTCGCCACCGGCCTTGAGTGAAGAATGGGCTTTGCCTGAAGGACAGCTGTTAAGCTCTCGGGAGGTCTCGCACGACGCTCAGACACCATTAGAGGTTCACCTTCCGGATACCCCACATGAGGAAGCTAATGCCATTGTGGCTCAGGTGGACTCAGTCATGGAGGGAGTTTGCAAAATATTGGAAGCAGGCAGGACTCCATCCCCTGGGCCCGACTCGGGTAGTATAATTGGATACATGTTGGAACGGCTGGAAGACATCTGCTCTAGCAATACTCAGCCACCGCTCTCCTCGGAGTTGGGATCGATTGAGGACGGCACGATACACGATGTCTGGACCTGGATGAACAATGGTGCCTCGTTTGGTAATGAAGGACCAGAGGGCGGAGTGAATTACTGGAGCCAGGTACACCTGCTGGAACGGGCGGTGAAGGCACTGACAGATATTGTTGGGAAGCAAGGGGAAGAGATAGAGACCCTACAAGGTAAGCTGTCCTCCCGCTGCCGATCTTCTTCAGTAATGTCCAGCAATACTCCGTCAATGTTGACAGGAACTACACCACCCCCTGCCCCCGTTGAGAGAAAGGAGACTGCTGTGGCGGCTCCTACTATTAAGGCATCCTTCACCGAAGTAGTGAAATGGATGGCATATGTGCTCAAGCCCTTCTCTGCTCGGAAAGAGCAGGCACCCTCCGCCCACCCTGCATCGGCAGCCTCCTCCCACCAGTCTAGCAGTGGGAGCTCCTCCAGTGAAGGGGGGGTGACTCTATGTGTGGCTCCTGTAGGACAGGGCAAATCGGTACACTGGAAAAAAGAGGATGGGGAGGAAGAAGAAAAGAGAAAGTGTAGGAAAAGAGGTAGGTACCTGAGCGGTGCTGCCAGAAGGAGAAGAAACAATGCCTGTGTATCTGGTAGTGGAAAGGAGACGGCGACTCTGGCCAAGACTCAGGGGAAGAACACTGATGGACAGGGACTGGCCCCCGTTGCTGGATTACCTGCTACTCTGCCAGCTCAATCAGGGCCTGTGGCTATGGCTAGTATCAAGGTAACCGCAACACCAATGTGACAGGAGGACTGACAGCTTCCACAGGGACCCCCTGACCCACTCAACTCAGTACTGGCACCACCACTGTCGTCACCAACCCCGGATCACCGTGGAAGGCATACTACTACGCGATTCGCCACTCGCAAACAAGTAGCCCTACCTAAAGGTGTGGGCATCGAGGTGATCTGGAACTGAATCAACATGACCTTCTCCAACCAGGGAAAGATTCGTAGCAGCGCCCCATATATCCGTGCCACACACATCCGGCCAGAGATTGGTTGTATCTTTTTGACCCTGGCTGGACATTCTGTTACTGAACTAGGCAACTGGCTCGACAAGGCAAGGAATGACCTATTTAGAGAGTTGTCACTCCCAGAGTTCGAGTTTCAGAGGAACTTGGAAAAGGTGAAGATCTTGGTTTTTAGGGTCCTGCTTGATGACACAGGATGGGGGTCAATATGGAGGATTGAGGGATGGACTGGAAGCGCAGCTTTTGATGGCCTCCGCACTGACCTGGAGCAATCCAACACTTGTGTAGTAATGGTGTCCAGGCCAGATATTATGGGGTCCATCCACGCTATAAGGCAGGCTAATGCTACAACGGGTGGTATTCATTTTGAGGTCGAAAGAAACGAGACCATTAAGGAGAGGTTGGCCGAGGGAAAGATTTGGTTGAGAGGAGGAGCCCGCAGCGTTCGGGTGTTTGAAGAACACAGACCCTTGAAGGTTTGTGGAAAGTGCCTGGAGACTGGCCACTTTGAGGCCATGTGTGGTCGCCCACCCCGCTGTCGATTCTGTTTTGGAGTACACTTCTCCTGGGAACATATGTGCAGCAAGCTTGGGTGCTCTGAAGGTGTGGGCCAAGCCTGTGGACACACTAGAAGACAATGCTGGCTCTGTGACTGGATGGACTACTTCACTGGATACGAACAGTGCCCAGGAGTCAGGTCGTCACTCCCAGCTCTGTCGTCCTCAAAGCTTAAACAAGAGGCGGCCCCACCGACAGAACCTGCCAAGAGACTGGAACACCAGGGAAGTCAGGCAAGGAGGGTCTGGAGAAGACGCCACAGTCATGGAAGGTCTCCAACATAACGACTGGTCGAGATCAGCAGCGAAGAGGAAGATGAAGGCCCCTGTCAGAAGTCGTACAAGGCAAAGGGCAATGAATTGGAACGTCCCTCCCCCTCCCCCTTGCCAGCGCGCGGGATTTTGAAAACCACTGCCACCTCCAAACCCCACTGGGAAGATACCTTTTGGACTGCCTGGGACTAGGATAGTGGTGTCCCTTACGCCTCTGGCCCTTATGGCCCAAGAGGATCAGTTGAAGTCACCTTTTAATGCATATTACGACAATGGCATTAAATGTGGGGAGGAGTAGTCGGAATCGGGCGCTGGCATTTGATTTATTTTCTTTCATTAATTTGTTGTTTATTATTGAACAGCCAGTTGACCTGGAGGGACTACATGTACCTATAAATATTGATGGGTGAGATTTGTTTTCTTTTGTTAAGAAGTCAGATGTCGAGGTATTTGTTCGGTCTCATATTTGAGGGATGTTTGAAATGGTGGGGCATGGGGAGAGCAGTGCCAGTGTTGGCTATTGGGAAAAAAGGGTAAAGAGGGTACTTGCTGGGGTCTACTTCCGACCTGGTTACACTAAGGACCAATTTGTTGGTTGGTTGGATGAACTCGGAGAACCAGACATCGTGTTTGGTGACTTCAATGCCAGACACCGAGATTGGGACCCCAATGTCGACCACAACAATACGGGTGGATGATGGCTGAAACTGTGGTTCATGGCCCCGACTCGTGACATGAACATGGTCCCCCCGACAGTACCTACCTTTTGGGACGTTTACAGAATTGACCTCTGCTTATACCGGGCGCTGTATGTTAGGCATCGATACCTGAATGCCGCTGACTGTGAGTACAGTACTCAAGCCCTGAAGTTGGTGATCGATCTTCCTGACAACATTATGCATTGGAGGCCTGCCTGGAAGAAGGCAGCATGGGAGAAGGTTGGGAAACAGTTAGATGCCCTTCAAGAGGTAGAAGATGGGAAGCTGTGGGAAGGGGTGAGACGAGTGGTGGATGCACTCCCATGGGCCTCAATTGGCAGAGGCCAGTGTGAGTGGTGGATACCTGACTTGGACAGTATGAGGCTGGATGTGGCCCGGCTACATCGATACTCTAAACGTAAGGCGGAGCAGACAGAGGACTACAAATTGGCCCAATGTGTATACCGAGCATGCCTGCTGAGGGCTAGGTTCGAGTATATCAGGAAAAAGATAGCTGAGAGCCAAGACACAGACATATTTAGGTTGGCATGGAAGTTGGAAGCTAAGCGAACCCTTCCCTCCATGGCATGACCAGATGGGTCCAATGCTACTACACATTCAGATATTAGTGACCTGATTGCACAGCAGCTGTCCCCTGTCGACCCCACACCCTGGAAAGATTCCGAGATTGATATGGACAGTGCTCAAGAAATGGAAATTACCCTTTCCAGATCACCTATGAATACAGGCCCAGGTGAGGGCAATATTGGTTATCCCTTCCTACTGTTTTGGAAACGAAGAGATACAACGACATTGAGGTACCTGGTGGACTACAGGTTACGGCACGATATGCCAGACTGGCACAAGGCTGAGGTGGTGCTCATACCGAAATTGAACAAACCCTGGTATGATGTTGTGAAACCGTGGAGGATGATACACCTCCTGCCAACACCAGCGAAGTTGCAGAACCAGTGGTCCTATTAAGACTGGCCACCTGCCTGGATATGGGAGAAACACAATTCAGGTCTCGACAGAACAGGGGTGTCCATGATGCCATGGCAGTGGTCTTTCAGTTCTTGCGGCATAATGAGGTCTACAAAAGGCTGATCTTGTCAATGGACATGGAAGGAGGGTTTGATAACATTGATATAGATCTCCTGTCTGACTTTCTAGTAGCTACGGGGTGCCCCGGATACCTTTGCCAATGGATCCATTGACGGGCTTCCTGTCGGTTGGTACGGTTTTACTTCAATGGGTGCGTCTCTAAGCCCTACTATGTCAGTAAGGGAGTGCCTCAGGGCTCGCCACTTTCTCCTGTCCTTTTTGGTGGGTATGTGGCTGATATATTCAGGCCACATATGCGATACTCCCCCGACGTACATCAGCTAGTGGTCTCATATGTTGATGGTGGGGTCATTATGGTAGTGGCAGTCAGGTAAGGCCGCCCAATATCATGTGGGAGAGATATTTGCAGACTCTAACCACATACCCAGAGCGAGGGGAATGGGGTTCAGTGCACTCAAGACTCAGTGGATTGGGTTTGGAGATAAGGCATGGGAAGGAATGGATTTGTTAGGAGAAATGGTATTGCCTTCGGAGGACTTACAGGTTCTTGGGTATAGGTTTAATGTATTTCTTAACTTTTCTTCTCATATAAAGTATTGGTTGGAAAGGGGGTTGGGTGTTAAGAGAAGGATTTTGGCGTTGGGGAGGAGGTTTGGGAGCGTTAGTGGATTGGGGGCATGGGAGACTTACTGCTTGGTACAGGCAGCATACCTTCCAACAGTCTACTATGGGCTTGAGTTTGTAACCGACCATGCATCGTATGTGAAGCAGATTCAGGTCCATGTTATTGACTTCCTCTGATCAGTGTTTCGAACACCTATGAGGTTGGCAAACAACATACTGTTAGCCGAGTTTGGAACGCCACCTGGTGCTATTCAGGGAAGATACCTACAATGGAGGTGTTATAGTTGGTTCATCAATTACCGGTACTGTGACCAGCATCCATGGTTCGGGGAAATACGACTACAGTGGAAGGAGGAAGGCATAGTGGCACATCGATAGAGTTCGGATAAGGAGCTCGGCCATCGCCTGGTGGTGTCAATTGGGAAAGGCAAGGCAATGATAGGTGCACGCCACTGAGTATTGTACAAAGACCTCTGTACATCTTCGGATGTGGTTATGTACACAGATAGGTTCAAGTGCTCAGAAGAGGCTAGTGTAGCCGGGGCGGTATTTGAAACAGGTGCCTTGACCAGTGTGGATGGGTGCTCAGTTCCTCCATCCTGGAGTATTGTGGAATGTGAGCTGTTTGCCGTTGTGTATGCCCTCCAGCATGCACAGGATATGGCTAAGAGACACCTGGTCTATGTGTTCCTGGACTGCGTGCCAGTCCTCATCATGGTTGACAACATGTTTTGGGATGGTAACTTGGCTGAGTTGTGGGAGGTAATGGTACCCCTATTGCATACATTCTCACATGTTAGTTTCGATTAGGTCCCGGTCACGTGAGCATTAATGGCAAGAAAATGGTTAATTTGAAGGCCAAGGCATGTATCAGATGCCCCTTGCAACCCATACTTTGGGAAGCAGTTAGCTTTGGGGTTGGCCATGTAGCCCTAGCTCGGAAGCTTTGTAAGGAGGAATGGGGGACTTGGAATACTAGAGAAGGGCACGAATACTATGCTCCAAAACTAAATATACCTCGGCACCTTCGAGGCCTAACCTGGATAGATTCTTATGTGTTGTTGAGGATGCGCAGTGGGACGGGCATGGTCAGCTAGACAGTTGTAATAGGAAGGAAGACCAACACCACTGAACTAAGTACCCCTGCTATGCTAGAGGACGACCTGCTGATAAAGACTTGTATAAGGATTTGGCAGTCCCGAGGTGGAAGCGTTGGTGGATGGATCATTGGTGGCTGGGTCTGGGAATCCCTCGCCATGTTAGAATGATAGATGGAGAGCTAGGTGTGGCGGGTAATCCCTTTGACAGCACACTGATGGTGGAAAGGATTGGGGGTACGATGTTGATAGGAGACACTACGACCTGTACCCAGTGTGAGAAGAGACACAGCGACAGCGGCTGCGTTTTGCCTGGCGAGGTGACATTACTGAAGAAGTGGTTCTGTTTGCCCGACCAGTGACGGTGCGATTGTCCCTGTTGTGGTACTGCCATCGCCACTACAGCCACAAACAAATGCACTACCTTCACATAACCCTTCGGAAAACGTTCCCGGTGTCTACAGACCTGTCACGATCGATTTTGGCGCTCTCAGCATTTGCGGTAGGATGAGTTGAACATGGCAATATGGACATTGGTGGTTTTGAGGTGGGCTAAGGTGAACGGGTGACTGAAGGAATCACGCTGCTCCTACTGCGGTGTGGTATTAGCAGAGGGTTACATGGATCTTGGGTTGCATTAAAAGAGGATGGAGGGATGTTGGGATAGACATTATGTTTCATTTGTGGAGTATGTAGGCCAAATTGTGTTGAGGGCCGATAGGAGTGAGGGTATGAGATGGTGGCTGGGTAGCGAGGTAGGAAGACACATTAAGCAGGGGCAGCACTAGCGGCTGCAAGAGCCCCTGAGCCCACTTAGGTTGTGATTTTTGGATTAATGTTTGGGGGGAGCGGTTGCGAGGCGAAGTGGTCCATGGTAGTGTATTTTAGATAGTTTGGTTTATGGGGCGCGGGGGAGACTGGTGGTATACCAGTGTTGGTAGTACTAGTATAAATAAAATTAGATTGAATTCTAAGTACTTTTCCTTCTTATTACTTTAACAAAATATAAAACACCTTACAATCTTTATCTTTATTGCAATGTGATCATTATGCCAAGGAAAGTTCATCACGAAGAAGAGTTAGAGAAAGCTTGTGATAGGCATTCCCAATAGAAGACAAAGGCCTGGTACTGTCGGTAATGTAGGCACAGGCCTAGTGCTATCGTAAGACTAAGGAAAGAAATAGAAGGACAAGAGAAGTATTGTTCCCCGTCGCCAAGAACTAACTATCCAAGGAGGGATCGTTATATTACAAAGCGTCACATAGTGCGAGACCAAACGATACAAGACAGCATCCTTCAACCCAGACAGGGAAGGAGATATCGACATCGACGATCAAAACCTGAACCTACAGGGATTTAGTGACACACTAGATTACGTTTCAGTAGAGCCCTCGAGGGCAGCAAGCCCAGTAACCACAGAGAAAGGATTACTAGTCGATAGCTTTCCTGCAGGTGTCTTCCTGCAGGTGTCGACGACCCGAGAGAATGTCAGGATCAGCGGTACCTGGGCCATTGGCTCCGGCCACTCTCGCACCAGGCACGAGCATACTTGGAATGATGGAGAATCAGTTTCAGACATTTCTAGCAGCAACAGAAAATTCAGGACAAGGAAACATCCAACGACCGAAAGCAAAAAAACCCGACACATGCGAAGGAGCCAACGATAAGCTATGAATATTCCTGGCACAATGCGAAGGGTATTTTGCCGTTCAGGGATATAGAGAACACTACGATGAAATCAAGATTCCATATGTGGAATCTCTACTAAGAGGACTCACAGGGCAATGGATCAAGCTCTTCCAAGTTGGAAGAAAGCAGATGGAATGGGTAACGTATGAAGAGTTCAAGGCGACACTCTTCAATCAATTTGGGGATCCCAAGGCCAAAGAGACAGAAAGACAAAAGCTGGAAAAACTCCAACAAGGAAAACAGACCTTTTCGGCATACTGGAATGAATGCCAACTATTGGAATACGAGGCCAAGTTTGATGATTCTACCCTCTACATCATCCTCCTGAGAAACTATAGAGAGAGACTCCGAGAAGCGTGAGGAATCTCCGACTCGCATTACACCACCACCGAGCGATTTACAAGATAGGCTATTGATAAGGAAAGCAAGCTAAACATGGTTCGCAACAAGTCAGAGAATACTATAGCACACAGAGTGGCCCAATTATCCAGGAACATGCACGGAACCTTCAAACCACAAGCAGCTCGTGGTGAAAGTGTAGCATTACCATGAGGCGAGCCAATGGAGTTGAACAAATCAAGGGTAGCGTAACGTGTTCGCAAGGTGCTAATCACGTTAACGATAAAAGATACGATAGTTGGAAGGTGGCCTGCTCTTCCAGAGAGGAGGCGAGAGCTAAGACCTAAAGGAGGCTTCGAGGGTGTACTGAGGAACAAGGAAGTAACCGTTCAACCAAGTATATTGAAATACTGTCTGTCGAAGTCTGCCTTTTCTATCATAGAAACAGGCGGTCTTTAAATACACAAATCTGTTCATGTCTAGCATGAACGAAACTAATCAAAGGTATCAATTGATACTCTTTGGAAAAACTCGTTAAGTATCAAAGCGATACTTAAAACAAAACATAAAACAAAACCAAGTATCAAACAATACTTAAAACAAACCAAGTATCAAAGCGATACTTAAAACAAAACATAAAACAAAACCAAGTATCAAACGATACTTAAAACAAACCAAGTATCAAGGCGATACTTAAAGCAAAACATAAAATAAAAACAAGTATCAAATGATACTTAAAACAAACTAAGTATCAAAGCGATACTTAAAACAAAACATAAAACAAAACCAATAACCATGTACCCGTACCGGTTACAGGTAGGACCTACTTTGAACCTGTCCAAGGAAGAATACACCAGAAGAATGAATGGGAAACTCTGCTTAAGGTACAGAAAAGTAGGACATCAGATACGAGAATGCAGAAGCCGACACGATAGTGGATACCAAGGTACCAGAGCTGCTGGAAATAATCACTTCCAAACTGAAAAGAGAAGCAACATTCTCGAAGCAATCGCAGAAGATATACTAGTGGAAAATGACCAGGGTCTCCAGTAAACGGTGGGCTGGGAGACCCTAGAGGTGGGTTGGGAAAATCCATCAAAGTAGAGAACTACTACGTGGAACTACACACCCAAAGAGGAGAAGAAGACGGATATCAGGTGATGATCAAGATGAAGATATACAACGAAAAAGATGAAGAAGCAACAATATATGCAATGCTCGACTCCAGGGCTATCGAAGATTTCATCCATAAGGAAATCAGCGACAAATATGGCCTCCAGACTACAAAAGCAAAGAAAATGAGACAAGTCTACCTAGGGGATGGAAAGCTAAGCGCAATGGGTCCTATAATCTATATGGCAACTGTAACCAGTACAGGTACTCGGTTATTGGTTATGTTGTATGTTTTGTTTTAAGAATCGCTTTGATACTTAGTTTTGTTTTATGTTTTGTTTTAAGAATCGCTTTGATACTTAGTTTTGTTTTATGTTTTGTTTTAAGAATCGCTTTGATACTTAGTTTTGTTTTATGTTTTGTTTTAAGTATCGTTTGATACTTGGTTTGGTTTTATGTTTCGTTTTAAGTATCGCTTTGATACTTAAGAAGTTTCACCATAGTATATCGATTGATACCTTTGATTCGTTTCGTTCATGCTAGACATGAACAGATTTGTGTATTTAAATACCGCCTGTTTCTACGATAGAAAAGGCAGACTTCGACAGACAGTATTTCAATATACTTGGTTGAATGGTTACTCTTTTAATTCTCAGTGCACCCTCGAAGCCTGGTTTAGTTCTCAGCTCTCGCCTTCTCTCTGGAAGAGCAGGCCACCTGCCAACTATTGTATCTATTACCGATAACGTGATTAGCACCTTGCGAACACGTTACATTTTTTTAACCTCAGGAAGTGGTTAAGAACCTGTCCCCGGATTTAGGCCTGATCAACCTATCGATATCCACCTCAGAATGCTAGCGCAGAGAAGTGGCAGAATTACCACACCTTTGACTTTGTATCAAATTTAAGTTAGAGTCTTTCATGACCATGAGTGCGAAGCATATCCCATGACAAGACCTTACAAGAAAGAAACAACCCCAGTACTCTGATAAGAAGCCGGGCGAACCTGCAAACAAGGAAGACACACAACCTCCAGGTGAATTCCCTTCTACCCCAACCAAGAAGCCTTCCTTCGAACCACCACTCGACCCCGAATCCAGTAATCAATCAGACATGGCGAGCACAAGAGGAGGGACCTCTAGAGGAGGAATATCTTGGGCTGGGTTTGAAGAAGGGGAGGTGCCCGCAGCATTTGAATTTCTTAAGTTTAAACTCCACCTCCCAGAGAAGTTTACAGGAGAAGGAAAAGACTTCGAACCTGAAGCCTTTGACCGATGGGTGACGGAACTCACACATAATCTTCTCCTGCAAGGGAAAGATGTGGAAGACTTTACAACCGGGCTTTATATTGGATCATTCTGTGAAGGAAAGGCAACCAACACATACCACCAATGCTATAAGGATTACGGCGGAAATGTGAGATTAAGAGGATCTACAGTCCGCGATTATCTGAAACGACGATTCCAATCCTCTATTACCAATGACCTCCTGTACAACAAATTCAACCAGCTCCTGTAAGTTAATAGAACGCATGTTATGAGAATTACAGATATAGTTACAGATCTATTGATGTATTTGGTCTGAATAAAGAAAGGAAGCATTTCCAAACACAGTCTGAAGCGATGATTCTATGATACTATGCATCCTACCCTCCAACGAGAGGTAGAACCTCTCGAGGAAGAAGACAACGATATTGCAATAATAATTGCAAGAGCAGAACGAAAGGACCCCATCCTCCATGAAACCAAGGCTTACAAGACACAGACATCCTTTAGTAGGAATAGTCAACTACGATACAAGCCCTCCAAGAACTACGAAGACGATAACCCTCAGGCTTTCAAGAAAAAATCCAAATCCTCCAAAGAATCAAGAAGGCAGAAAGGAGAATGTTTTGAATGTGGAAAAACAGGATACATGGCAAAAAACTACCCTACAAAGAAATGGAATGGAAAGGTAATTAAACAAGAAGCATCGGCCCACAATATTGAGAGCAATAGCGATAATGCTCAATCCAGTGAATATGAGGAAATCCATATCGGGTATATTGATGTGGAGTACAACAGTGTCCGACCTCCGGCTACTTTTAAAGCACACACTGCCCTGGAAGATACTATTCTGATAAATGGTAAAAAGGCTCGTGTCCTATTCGACACTGGCACAATCGGAAGAGACATGATCAGCAATGCCTTTGTGTCTGTCCTTGGACTCCTAACTCGGGACCTTAACCAACCCATACCAGTCAATATGGCAGTAAAAGGGTCACAATCAAGAAGCTATAAAACCTGTAGCGTAACTATCCGACTTGGTTCTGCCATCCTACCACCCCAGCAGATGCTGGCTGGAAACCTAGCTAAGCAAGATGCCCTCATAGGAATGCCACTCCTGAACTGCCACAAAGCTGTAATCAGGTATGGGGAATCAACCAGTGATTTCCCAGATCTGAAGGTCAGAGTCTCATGCAAGCCGACAAGTGGAGAGTACCGAGCCATAGTCTGTGAAGCAACTGCCCAACGACTATAGGATGAATACTCTGATGTTTTCCCTGATCAAATACGCGAAGAACTACCACCTATGAGAGAAGTAAACCACCACATCTGTCTCAGAGACACCTCCAATCTTAAGAACCAAGCCACCTACTCTATCCCTGACACATACAAAAGCCCACTATGTGACTGGATCAACCAACAACAAAGAAGAGGAGTCATCTACCGAGTAGAAGTCCCAGGTGCCGCTCCTATGTTTGTCCAACCCAAAGCAGATGGCAAAAGAATCTGCCCCTTAGTTGACCTCAAACTACGAAATGAAAACACGTCATGGACAGCTCTGCTATCCCAAATCAAACCCTGATCCTGAACGCAGTTGAATGAGCTAGATTCCGAAGAAAGATTGACCTAAGCGATACCTACTTCCAAACAAGGCTAGATCCTGAATCTGAACGCTACAACAGTTTCAAAACATCTTTCAGAAGTTGTATTAGCTGAGTTATATTACAAGGTGACATGAATGCTCCTGCCACCTTTATGCGAATTATGGAAAATATTCCTAAGCAAATACCTCTACCATTTTGTTTAGGTCTACATCAATGATATTCTCATATTCTCGAACACCAAAATAGAACATGCCTACCATATAGGTTTGGTTTGTACCAAACTAAGGGAAGCTAAGTTCTACGCTACCAGAAACAAATCAATTCTATTTTCCGATAAGCCCGATATCCTAGGACATGTTATAGACATGAAGGAATAGATGCTGCCCCTGGAAAAATATCCTGTTCAACAGAATGGACAACACCCCAGAATCAAAAGGAACTCATGCGATTCCTAGGACTAGTCAACTACATTTCCCAGTTCCTACCACACCACGCCACTGTGACAGTGCCGCTCACTGACCTTACTGGCAATGTACAATTTGTCATGACCCACACTCATGACCAAGCCTTTACCAATATCAAGGAATTGATTAAAAACGCCAGTGTTATACGACCTATCGACTATAACAAACCAGAACCGATATGGCTAATTACTGATGCATCGGATGTTGAAGTGTGAGACTGGGTTGGACATGGAGCCTCTCATGAAACGGCAAGGCCGGCGGCATTACACAGCAGGAAGTTTAATAATTGACAGATCAATTACGAAACAACAGACAAGGAAGCCCTCACTGCTATTGATGCTCTTGCCGCTTTCAACTACATCCTGATGGGCAACACCTTCACCATTGTCACCGACCATCAGCCCCTTACTAATGTTAAAATGGAAAAGGTTCCAGGAAGGAGAAGAACACGATGGATAGGAGAAATCAGCAAATAAGATGCAAAAATTATATATATCCCAGGAAGAACGAACTATTTAGCTGATGCTCTCTCCTACCTATATGAAAACCAAGAACTCACAAACCCCCCTCTTGTTTATGACTACACAAGACAAAGCGAAGACAGCACTGACGATACCTCCTATGTACAAGAACCATCGATAGCTACCGCTAGCTCAGCCGCTCCCTCCAATCCCTTCTCTTACACTATGTACAGAGCTGCCGGAACTGAACGAGGAAAGGATATTGATGACAAGTGGAAAGACAATTGCACCCTCCGCAGTACACATCCTCACGAGCTTGAATAAAGCAGACTCCACTGGTTCCACTGCTATTTCGATACCTGCCCTTTTCACCAAACTGGGATTAAATTTGGCAACTGATACTAGCGACCATACTATATAGCTGCTGACGATTCCAAAAACACCAGTTTCGACATTACAGCATAAGAGATGATCGATAAAGATGAATCGGCCCAACCTCCCATTACAGTTAACCCTGTCCGTTCATGACACTAAGGTCTCTACGAACTCGAACAAGCTGCAGCCTACATGTGTGCAATATCCTACCTACAATACACACAGTCAGTACCACCATCCTACCCTTCCATAATTGATTCATGACCACTCGATGGCAGACCTCTAAGAGTTTACAACAATCAAGCGATTGTTTCTACTATGACTCCCACAATTCCCGAGCATCGCCGACAACTCTATGAAACCTAGGAAGAAGAAGAAGAAATGCCTATCAAACTGACAAGAGGATCTCTTATTGAGGATGATTGGGATGTTAGATCAACTGTAGAAGAACTAACCACCGCTTTCCGAAGCCAAATAATAGCGGGATATCGCCATGACCCGATCTACTTCCAAGCTATGGATAGCTCCAGGTAAGGAGAACTCGCCCCCTACAACATATCTAATGGAATGGTCTATACCAGCACCCGTTATAGTGAACATTGCCTTTACATCCTGAAAGGCCATATGTTCAAAGGAATGACTATTAGGGAATATGTCATTACCGAAATCCACAACAAAGGATACTACAGTGCGGACCACAACCTCCAATATGCCTCAGAATATGTTGACTGGCCTGAAATGTGAAAGGACCTCTGCGATTTCGTCAAACAATGTGAACTCAGCCAGGCAAATAAGGAACGAACACAACTACCTGAAGGGAAAGTGCAAACCCTCCAGCTACCATGCGAAATATTCGAATCATATGCCATCGACTTCGCAGGACCTTTCCATAAATCCGCTGGATATGACATTATCTTCGTTGCTGTGGATCGGCTTTCCAGATCTACATGGCTCAGACTAATGAAGGTTACTGATTCCTCCAAAGACACCTGGAATAACCTCCAGCGATACCTATTGGCCCCCCATGGATACCCCTTATCTATTGTCAGTGATGCTGATCCCCATTTCACCGCCAGATTCTGGAAGCAAACCTTGACCTCCCTGGGAATAAACCACCTTATGGCTGCTCCTGGACACCATAAGACTAATGGCCAAGCAGAACGAAAAGTCTGTGAAGTTAAGACCGGAATCAGGAACATGATCAAGGAACGACTGACCAACTGGGAACCAGCCCTTGTTGAACTGGCTGCATATATCAATGCCGGATTTTCAGACACCTTGGGAATGTCCCCATACAAGGCAATCTTCGGCCATCAATACCCTCTCCTACCTACAACTCTATTTAAGAATTCCTCAGTCCCTGCCTCAGATGACCACCTAAACCACCATCAAGCAATTCAGAATGATGCCTTCCAAGCTGTTAAAGTTGCCCGATTCCAAAGCACCACTACTGCTCAGAAGCGACAACACAAACATGTCCCTATCCCAGCAGGTGATATGCTCATGGTACATGGAAATATGTTCATTACCAAGGTTGGACGCAGCAAGCAACTACAACCCCGATGGCCAGGACCCTTCAAAGTCTTATCCTTTGACGAGCATACAGAGAACTACACTGTTCAGATGGATAGCCACATGTACCGCCGCAATACTGCAGTCTTCCACGCCTCTGCTGTCAAACGATTCCACCCAAATGATGACTCGAAGTTCCCTGGAAGAGCCAACTCTCGACCTGCACCTATCATTATTGATAGGAAAAATGAATAGAAAGTTGAAGAAATCCGGCACCACCGCCTTTGGCGTGGAAATAATCAGTTCCTGATCAAATGGAAAGGCTATCCAACAAGTGAAAACAGCTGGGAATGGCTAGAAGGACTAGAGCACGCTATGGATATGGTGAACGAATAGTAGAAAGACAACATGCCAAACGAATCCCTCCTCCCAACAACCAATTACATCACCATGTGCTGGACACCTATGATACCAGAGACTGAGTGATGGCACATCGAACTTGAAACTAGGGACGGTCTTTGGGCACTACACTTTGAATCGGAATTCGAAAGCAGCGATGAGGAAAACCAGGCTACGGAAGAAGCCCTTGATAACTTTGTCTAACAACCGTCATCTATCCGAATACCATTATGATGTCAAACTATGTGGGACTCAAGGTGAGGCTGCGACAACAGATTGTTGGACTGTTGTTGAACCGCGATGGTATCCAACTTGAAGACTATTTCGAAATCCTCTGAATAGACTACTGTCCTGATTGTGACCATGCTTGGGTTCATGTACAGCGCGAATCTGGTATTCGTGACTATTGTGACGAGCATTTCTTTAAATCTAAATGATTTCATAGGGTTTCTTCTTGTCCCTGGTGTGACACTTATGATGAAGAATTTATAGCGGAAACTGAAGCCTTTAGTTTCTCAGATTCCGCTTTTGATAATTATTAGGTTTTGTTTGTTTAAACAGTTGTTTTGTTTTGGGGAAAGTAACCAGTACAGGTACTCGGTTATTGGTTTTGTTTTATGTTTTGTTTTATGTATCGCTTTGATACTTAAGAAGTTTCACCAAAGTGTATCGATTGATACCTTTGATTACTTTCATTCATGCTAGACATGAACAGATTTGTGTATTTAAAGACCGCCTGTTTCTACGATAGAAAAGGCAGACTTCGACAGACAGTATTTCAATATACTTGGTTGAATGATTACTCCTTTGTTTCTCAGTACACCCTCGAAGTCTTCTTTAGTTCTCAGCTCTCGCCTCCTCTCTGGAAGAACAGGCCACCTGCCAACTATCGTATCTATTACCGATAACATGATTAGCACCTTGCGAACACGTTACAGTAACAATACCTATAGACATTGACAGCCATAGGGAAATGGCAACCTTTCAGGTAGCAGATCTCAAGAACCATGAGATAGCACTGGGGATGCCATCCTTGCAAAAAACATAATCCAACAATTAATTGGAATGAGAACAAGATGACCTTTACAAGTGAACTATGTGCGACATGATGTCTCAACAGTTCGCCTGTGGTCTACTCGACACTGGTATGAGAAGTGGAAGAAGAAACTTTGCATGCAAAGTTCACTGAGATGTGGTAAGATAAGAGTGTCCCGATACAAAAACTGGACCAAGAGGCAAAAGTGCCTACCAAGGGTTCCAAAGGGGCAGTAGGACACGAGTATGCCAATGAAGCAATCAAGACACCTGCCAATGGGCAGGCAACGATAGCGACAGGAATAGCCATTGGACTACCAGAAGGCACCTATGGACGGATAGCATCCCGCAGTGGTCTCACAGTCAAACATCGTCTCATGACCATGGCAGGGGTGATTGATGTTAACTATACAGGTAAAATCAAAGAGGTCCTGGCCAACCTGGCTCAAGAAGACTACGAAGTCCAAAAAGGCGATAGAATCAAACCGTTGATCATTGAAAAAATCAACAAAGAAGATCTCCACCAAGTAGATTAACTGGAAGAAACCACAAGAGGAGACAAGGGATTTGGAAGCACAGACAAAAACGAGCCCAATACAACAAAGAGAATCGATATCAAAGAGATCACAGCACAAGCCTTTGGACGGTACTATCGAAGAGGAGATACAACAGGAATTCTCAAATTGACATACGAAGACAAAAGAGTGGTCATAGCGAAAATCACCATCAGCACGGAACTAGCAATCCAAGACAACAAATACCAAAGCAAAAAGGAATGGAAAGAATTGATTCCAAAGGAATATCATCAACTCATGAACCAATTCCAAGAAGAGGCAGCTATGGAGCTACCACCTCGAAGACTAGGAATCGATCACAAAATTCTGCTAGACAAATACGACAAAACAGGAAAAGCGAAATAGATTCTCTACAAGAAGTTATACCCACTAGGAGAAGCGGAGCTCGAAGAACTTAGAAAGTACATCAAGCAAAACCTAAAGCGAGGATGGATCAGGGACTCCTTCGCATCAGGAGGATCCCCAATACTATTCGTCAAAAAGAAAGATGGAGAAATGAGACTCTGTGTGAACTACAGAGCCCTCATTTCAGTTACCAAGAAAGATTGATATCCACTACCCTTAATTGGAGAGGCACTGGATAGACCACAGTCCGCAAAATACTTCACCAAACTCGACATCAAGGATGCATACCACAATATACACATCAAAGCAGGGGAGAGATGGAAGGCTACATTCGCCTCAAGATATGGAATGTTTGAATACTTGGTTATGCCTTGCGGGCTAATTAATGCACTGGCTTTGTTCCAAAGATGGATCAACAAGGTACTCAATAAGTCCCTCGACATATATTGCATTCTATACTTGAACGACATACTCATCTACTTGGAAAACATGCAATAACACCAGAAGGATATCAGCAATATCATGGCCGCAATACAAGTATCAGGAATGAAGATCAAACCAACAAAATGCGAATTCTATAAAGAAATAGAATACCTGGGATTTATCATCAATCAAAGTGGGGTCAAGGTTGACCGAGTCAAAATGGCAGCAATATGGGATTGAGCCAAACCAAACAACAAAACAGATGTTCAACGCTTTATAGGATTCTGCAAATTTTATCGAAGGTTCATAGAGGGATTTAGCAGGCTTGCAAAACCACTCTATAACCTAACAAAGAATGACAAGAAGTGGGAATGAGGAGAAGCAGAACAGAAAGCATATGATGCAATACGAGCGCATCTAACATCGGCACCAATATTGGTTTATTTCGACGAAAACTGAAGGACAATGATCGAAACGGACACCATAAAATATGTATCCTCTGGAATACTATTGCAATAATGCGAAGACGGAAAATGGAGGCCAGTGTTTTACCGATCCAAGATAATAACCCCCGCAGAGTACAACTATGACATTGCGAACAAAGAACTATTAGCTATAGTTCAAGCATTAAAAAAATGGAGGCGATACGTTGTGAACAACAACCATCCAGTCCGAGTTCTAACCGACTATAAGAATCTGGTCCCGTTCATGACTACGAAAGAACTGAATGACCGTTAGATAAGATGGATGGAACACCTCAGCAAATACAACTTCAAAATTGAATACTGATCAGGTAAAGAGAGTGGAAAGCCAGATGCTCTCACAAGGATTGCAAGGGACAAACTGCAAATAAAAGAAGAGGAAGGAATCAAACAAAAAGCACGAACACTATTATCAAAAACCTACTTCAAGGTAATGGAGGTTATCCAATTTACATCGACAGAGGAAAGGCAAATTGAGAAGGCAAATGAAAGAGACAAAACAATTCAGGCAATAAGAGAAGCATTGAATGAAGGAAAAAATAAGATGAAAGGAATTGCTCTGGGTTTACGCCAATGGGAGGATGGAAATATGTGGCATGACGGAAAACAATGGATTCTGAAAAAAGAAGAGATAAGGACAGACATCATACAACAACACCACGATATCTGGATAGCAGGACATGGAGGAACGGCTAAAACCAGGGAATTCATCACGAGGTCATTCTATTGGCCAGGACTGTGCAAAGATGTCAAACGATATGTCAAAAACTGCGACATATGCCAAAGGATGAAAACGGCTAAACACGTACCATATGGATGACAAAAATCAAATGAAGTTCCAGAACAACCATGGGAAACAATTACTATGGATTTCATCACAGACCTACCAGCATCGGAAAATTGCAATAGCATCCTGGTCGTGGCGGATTGTCTGACCAAAATGGGTCATTGTATTCCAGTCAGAAAAGATATTGACACGAGGGATTTTATACAAACATTCTTCCGCGCAGTCTTCCAACTTCACATCCTCCCAAAGAATATCATTACCGACCAAGGAACACTATTCACATCAGGACTATGAAAGAAATTAACTGGAGAAATGGGGATACAAAACAGGCTGAGCACAGTATTTCATCCTCAAACGGATGGACAAACGGAATGGGTAAATGTGATACTCCAGCAATATTTATGGGCTTGCATCAATTACCAACAAGATGCTTGGTACAAACTGCTCTCAATGGCCGAATTCGGATACAACAATGGAAAGCAAGAAATGATGGGCATGACACCCTTCTTTGCTAATTACAGACAACATCTACAAAGTCAGACTACAAATCATACAACTAATGGTATAATACCAGACAAAACAGAGAAGGGAAAACTACACGAGACATTACAATACAAAATGAGTCAAGCACAACAAAGGTAAATAGAACAATATGATAATCACCAAAAACCGGATATAAACAGACAACCGGGAGATATGGTATGGCTAATACCATGCAATATCCATACAACGTAACCATCAAAGAAATTAGACAACAAGAAAATCGAACCATTCAGGATACTGGAAAGGGTGGGCAGCCAAGCTTATAAACTTGACCTCCCACCCTCAATGCGAATACACAATACATTCCACACCCCACTCCTCGAATTACACAACGACAACATGTTTTCCTCACAAAGAATCATTCCTGCTCCTCCAATTGAACTCGACGGAGAACCAGAATATTAGCTCTATGAAAGAGTTGCTTCATACTTCTTCAATGGTCACCTCCAATACCGAGCCAAGTGGGAGGGATATTCGCCTGAATAAGATGAAACTTGGTACTTCACATACAACTTCGAACATACACAAGGTATCATCTTAACCTTCCACCAGTGATATCCAAGCAAGCCTGGCCCAGGTAACGATCACGTTCAACCAAGACAAAGGTGAGAGAAAGACCCGCGCGCCATTGCAACAACACGAGGGTTGGGGCGATAGCCACTGCTAAACTACAACGACCAGTGCCGAATACTCATTCATTGGGCTGACAGACGAACAACTTAGGGAAAGGGAAAAGCAAGCACAGCATAATGCCATGTCATGGACAGTATGCTACAACGATGGATGTCCCACATATGACGAGAACAAGGAAGGCGCGTGATGGTTCTCGAGAGAATACAAAAAGTGCGGTCTCCACCTGGATCATGCCTTAAAGTACTGGAAACAGTGCTGTAACAACATGTGCAAGATGTACAGAATGAAGAAAATCTCTGCGGGATACGATCCGCAGAAGGATGGAACAAAGGAAGAGGGGAAAGGAAAAGATGCCACAGTATGGCAGAGAGCTAGAGCCTCGAGGATGAGGTCCAGGGAGCGGGGAGCCCAAAACCCCTCGACGAAAAATGGAACAGGACGCCTGGAGCTAACACAGGCAAATTGGAGGACTTCGCAAACCACTTGGTCAGGCGGAAGCCATGATTTCGGCAAATGAAAACATGGTCGCGGAGCTACAACAGCTGAATGATGTTCAGAGGCACACGATCGACATGGTGAACCTCACCTTGGGACCGGTGAGGGTAAGATAGAGGGAAGCGGACGCCAAGTGCAATAGGCTTCAGAGGTCAATGCACTCAGCAGGGTGGAAACTATTGAAGCTTGGGGAAAGCGTCTAATGGGACTCAGACTTAGGGGGAGAGGAGCTAATGTCACGAATGTGGCTTGGTGAGGAAAAGGTTTTTCACGTGACACATGGTTATGAGTTACAGGTATGTTATTGTTTCACACATATGACTCATTCGAGTCATATGATTTGTTATGTGTGGCATTTGTGATGCTTTCGTACATGGCTCAAATATGAGCCATGGAACATGCGCCTGACAAGGATGCCTTGCAAGTATGCCTTGCAGGTACGCCTTGGGCATCTGATTTATGTTTCGCACATGACCTCATTATGAGGTCATTGGTTTCACAGATATGACTCAGTCAAGTCATATGATTTGTTTATTGTGTTATGATTGGTTTATGAGTTTTTGCACATGACCTCGCTATGAGGTCACGGGTTTTGAGCATGTGACCATCTTGGTCATATGACTAGTTTGATATGATTTGGTTTTACACATGTGACTACGGGTGGGAAGAACACTATATAAGGAGGCCAATGCAGGCGAGGAGGATAGGTTCTTCACACTTTGTTCCATGTACTTTTCCTCTTTCTTTCAACCCGTGTCGGACATGAAGGTTCGTTGTCGATCCAATCAAAGCCCTTGATTTCTATTTTACAATAGGCTTTAAGTCTTTAACTTCGAATACCTTTCGTGGACTTCGTTATTATACCTCCTCCTACGTTTGCCGGAAGTCTTTTCTTCCTTCTACTTATCATTTCAGTTGTTCACTATGGTCACCTCCTCACAGTCACAATGGCTAAGCAAGCCTCCGCCCCCTCTATCACGTCAGCTTTACGTTTGTCAATAGTTCTGTCTCGTGCCGTTGGCAAGAACTTCGCCCTAGAGGCCGAAGTCTCTTGCATTTGGCATCACATCTCCAATCATTCTTGGCGATTTCATCACACTGGGAAAGAGATATCTGCCTTATCGGCTGCCCTCGAGAATGAATGTGCTATTAATCGTGGTTGTCTCACGATGTTGGCTGTTCAAGGTTCCATGGTTATCTCTTCCTCGCCTGTCGCCTCAGTCGCTTCGGTTACTACCGTGGTCTCAGTTGGAGGGGGTGGGCTAGATCCTGTGAGTTCTCATGGTCCAGGGGAGGAGCTCCCTCAGGGGAATGTTATACCGCCAGTTATCCCGGCCCCTCTTGCAGCTTCTGTTATAGTTGGTAGTATGGGTGGACCAGTTCCTGATTAGTTGGGGCTGGTTGAGGCACTTGCTCCTGGTTTGGGTAGGGTGAATCTTGGTCTGGTGACAACAGCCGTGGTGGTATCACCTCCTTCAGGGGGGCAGGTGTCTGAGTCCTCTGGGGCTGAGCCTGTGCCTGGTCAGGATAACGCCTCTAGTGGAATCCCTCCTGTGGTGGTAGGTGGTGATGAGGGTGGCCCATTCACTCCTGTTACTAGACCTGCACGTAGCGATAGGAAGAGGAAGAAGAACAAGAAGCGCCGAGTCCAACAAGACCAGACCTCACCTGTGCCACTTGTCCCTGACTCGGAAGGGCCATTACCTTCGCTGGTTCGCTACTACAAACCAGCTACTACAGAGTCCGTGGCAGGTTCACCACCTGTGGAGCGAGCAGAGAAGTTAGAGGAAGAGTTGAATACCTGGGCTTGTTCAGTCAAGTGCCGGCAGTTTGGGGACTATCTCATTCTGGGTGCTTCCGTCGAGGTTTTTGGGCTGCACTGCCTGTGCAGTACCCGCCTGATTCTCAGCGATGGTTCGTACCCCCTCGGCAAGGGAGGCTTTTGCCCTGTAAGTCGGCTTTCCCTCGGGTCTACGTGCTTGGGAGTTGAGAGTTTCTTTTGTTTGGGAATGGGGAGGGGTGCCTGGGTGGTCGGCGGGTTGTTCCAGGATCATTGAGTGGGGGCACTCGGGGGAGTTTCTACTGAGGAGGAGGTTTTTGCAGTGTCATATTCAGGTGGCGGTAGAGGAACATTTGTATTTTGTACGAGTTACTTAGCTGGTAGGTAGGTTGGGCTGAGCAGGACTTTTCTTTACTGTTGATAGCTTTGTATTTAGTGTTCGTAGTGGGGCATGGCATGGGCATGTTTGAGGTATGGGGTTGGAGGTTTAGTTAGTTCGTAGTCCGTGGTATCCAGGATGCGACAACCTGCGGGCCCGGCCCTAGGGCTCGTCGTATGCCAATGTTGGCGGTATGAGTTTAAATCAAATTAGATTGAATTCTAAGTACTTTTCCTACTTCTTGCACTCCATGTCGGAAGTGAGCATAACCAATACTTTACCTTATTTCGCTTGCGATAAATACTACATGTAATTGTACTTGTTTGTGTTTTTCATTTTGAGCGGTCACTTAGAAGTTAGTTGTTCTTGTTTAGAATATACTTCAGTGTGAGATATCCATGGCCTGGTCTTGGTAATCACTGAGTATGGTTTGGGCGAGGATAGCGTCCTCGACAGCCTCCTCTTCCACGGATTCTCTCCCTCCTTTGAGGATGTTGTCCCCCGTTCAGTTCGACTCCAACCGCTCCTCCTCACTTGAGACAACCCGTGTGGCCCTGTCTCTTGTGCCTGCTACTGAGGCCAACTGTGGCCTTATTACTACAACCACACGGTCATGTGTTGTACCCAAAGGAAACTTTCATTTCCTACAGTTTCACCACTATCACAGGTGTCAGAATGAGGTAAACCTGCAGTTTGATGATTTGGTTCGGCAAATGGTCACAGACGCAACCATTGCCATGACGAAAGAAGTGGAGGTTTTGGTGAGGGATTTCCTAATCGGGAGAGGCGGTTGAGCCACATGTGGCTTTAACAAGGACACTACCACTAGACTCTTCATTTGATTCAACACCGATCATGCCTTGGAATACTCTCCAGCCCCAGCATCCTCTCCCCCAAAGACTCCCAGGCCATTGCACCTGAATTCTCTATACTACTGACTAAGAGTGCGACTATGGTGGAGGCAAGTTCATGGTCTACTACCCCTCCCCGTGCTAGGGCCGTCCAAAGCAAGATACCCAGCTTCCTACGCTAGGCACCTATACGCAAGGCTGGTTCGTCCACTTTTTCCTTTTTGGCCCGGATGTTGTCCAGAGAAAGGGCTCTTTACAAGGCCCGGAAGTTCAGATTAGATGACCCTAAGGATGAGGACTACAAGCCTCCTACCACTGGGACATGGTACCGTGCGCGGTCAGTGTACCCCGCTAAACGATCCGTTACACCAGCTCTTGGGCTACAGCTTTTGAGGCCTATCAATTTAAATGAAGGCCGGAAAAAACTGATCGTTCCTGCCCTGCCGGGCTTGCCTCTTGACGTACATCACAGGCACCTAGCCATTCCCCCACCTATGAGTCTCCCGTCGACCATTGAGGCTACAACACATTCGCCATAACCCCTGGTAACCAAAGATGTTGTGCCCACCTCGGAGGTGCTGGCACCGGACACTCCCATGGATTTGGAAGAAGGATGTAACTCTGAAGTAACTGGACTGGGCGACAGCATCCACGCCCCCTCCCTGGCAATGGCGTCCTCACCACCGGCTTTTGATAGAGAATGGACATAGCAGGAAGGACAGCTATCGAGATTCCAGGAGGTTTCACACAACACCCAGATACAGTTAGAGGTTCACCTTCCGAATACCCAACCTGAGGAAGCCAATACTGTTTTGGCTCAGGCGGACTCCATTATGGCAGGGATATGCGAGATGCTGCAGGCAGGTAGGACTCCATCTCCTGGGCCCTGCTCAGGTAGCATGATTAGATCCATGTTGGAAGGGTGGGAGGACATCTGCTCTAGCAACACTCAACCCCTCCTCTCCTTGGAATCTGCGTTGATTGAGGACAACACGGTACATGATGTCCAGGCTTGGATGAACAATGGGGCCGCATTTGGTAATGAAGGACTAGAGGGCGGAGTGAATTACGGGAGCCATGTACACCTGCTGGAACGAGCAGTAAAGGCACTGACAGATATTGTTGGTAAGCAAGGGGAAGAGATAGAGACCCTACAAAGTAAGCTGTCCCCCCGCCACTGATCACCTTCTGTGATATACAGCAATGTCCCATTGTTGGAAACAACATCACCCCCTGCCCCTGTTAAGGGAAAGGAGACTGCTACGGTGGCTTCTACTGCTAAAGCCTCCTTCATGGAGGTAGTGAAATGGATGGCATATGTGCCCAAGCCTCCCACTGCTCACAAAGAACAGACACCCTCTACCTACTCTACATCAGCAGTATCCTCCCACCAGTCTAGCAGTGGGGGCTCCTCCAGTGAAGGGGGGGTAACTCTATGGGTGGCTTGTGGGGGAGATGGCAAATCGGTACATTGGGAGAAAAAGGATGGGGGGGAGGAAGAAGGAAAGCGAAGTGAAAGGAAACGTGGTAGACGCCTGAGTGGTGCTGCCAGAAGAAGAAGAAAGGCTGCCAGAGAATCTGGTGGCGAGAAAGAGATGGTGACCCCGGCCATGACTCAAGGGAAGAACGATAATAGATAGGAACCAACTCCAGCGGTAGCTGCATCTACTGCTTTGCCTGTTCAATCAGGGCCTGCAACCATAGCCAGCATTATGGTAACCACAGCTCAGATGCGACAAGAGTACCGAAGGGTCCCACAAGGACCTCCTGACTTGCTCAACTCGGTACCAGCGCCACCACAATTGTCACAGACCCCGGATGCCCACGAAAGGCATAATACTATGCGATTTGCAACTCGCAAGCAGTGTAACCGGTACGGGTACTCGGTTATTGGTTTTGTTTTATGTTTTGTTTTAAGTATCGCTTTGATACTTAAGGAGTTTTACCAAAGTGTATCGATTGATACCTTTGATTAGTTTCGTTCATGTTAAGACAAGAACAGATTTGTGTATTTAAAGACCGCCTGTTTCTACGATAGAGGGGACAGACTTCGACAGACAGTATTTCAATATACTTGGTTGAACGGTTACTTCTTTGTTCCCCAGTACACCCTCGAACCCTCCTTTAGTTCTTAGCTCTCACCTCCTCTCTGGAAGAGCAGGCCACCTACCAACTATTGTATTTTTTATTGTTAACGTGATTAGCACCTTGCGAACACATTACAAGCAGGTAGCCCTACCAGAGGGCCTGGGCATCGAGGCTATTAGGAATCAGATTAACACAATTGTCTCAAATCAAGGAAAGATCCGAGGTAATGCCCCATACATCTGTGCAAGATACGTCTAGCTTGAGATTGGTTGTATCTTCCTGACCCTGGCAGGACATTCTGTTACTGGACTAGGCAACTAGCTCGATAAAGCTAGGCTTGGCCTACTTAGAGAACTATCACTCCCAGAGTTTGAGTTTCAGAGGAACTTGAAAAAGGTGAAGATTTTTGTTTCTGGAGTCGCACTTGCTGACACAGGAAGAGGTTCAGTTTGGAGAGTGGAGGGATGGACTGGGAGCGCAACTTTTGATGGCCAACGTACTGATTTGGAGCAATCCAACACTAGTGTAGTTACCATTTCCTGACCAGATATCATGGGGTCCATCCACGCCATAAGGCAGGCCAATGCGTCGACATGTGGCATCTGCTTTGTGGTCGAAAAGAACAAGGCCATCAGGGAAAGACTGGCCAAGGGAAAACTCTGATTGAGAGGAGGGACACGCAATGTCTGAGTATTTGAGGAACATAGACCCCTAAATGTTTGTGGTAAGTGCCTGGAGACTGGCCACTTTGAGGCCACATGTAATCATCCGCCATGCTGTCGCTTTTGTTTTAGAGTACACGTCTCTCGGGAACATATATGCAGCAAACTTGGATGCACAGCGGGGGTGGGCCCGGCCTGTAGACACACAAGGAGACAATGTTGGCTCGGTAACCAAATAGACCATTTCACTGGATATGAACAGTGCACAGGAGTCAGGTCGTCGCCCCCAGCTCTGTCATCCTCAAGTCCAAAACAAGGGGTGTCCGCACTGACAGAACCTGCCAAGCAACCGGAACACCAGGGAAGTCAGATGAGAGGGGCTCAGAGATGACACCGTAGTCGGGGGAGGTTCCCAACACCATGGCTGGTTGAGATCAGCAGTGATGAGGAAGATGAAGGCCCGCGTCAGAAGTTAGACAAGACCAAGGGTAAAGAATCGGAACATCCCACCCCCTCTCCCTCCCCAGCACGTGGGACTTTAAAAACCACATCCACTACCAAGCCCACCAGGAAGATATCTTTTGGACAGCTCAGGACCAGGATAGCGGTGTCCCCTATGCCTCTTTCCCTTGCAGCCCGAGTGGATCAGTTGAGGCCCCCTTTTAATACTTATTACAATAAGTGCATTAAATGTGGGGAGGGGAAGTTGGAATCGGGCACTAGCATTTGATTTGCATTCTTTTGTTGATTTGTTTGTTATTACTGAACCACCAGTTGATCCAGAGGGGGTACATGTAACCGGTACGGGTACTCGGTTATTGGTTTTATTTTGGCTTATGTTTTAAGTATCTCTTTGATAATTAGTTTGTTTTAAGTATCATTTGATACTTAGTTTTGTTTTGTGTTATGTTTTAAGTATCACTTTGATACTTGGTTTGTTTTAAGTATCATTTGATACTTAGTTTTGTTTTATGTTTTGTTTTAAGTATCGCTTTGATACTTAATTAGTTTTACAAAAGTGTATCAATTGATACCTTTGATTAGTTTCGTTCATGCTAGACATGAACAGATTTGTGTATTTGAAGACCTCCTGTTTCTATGATAGAAAAGGCAGACTTCAACAGACAGTATTTCAATATACTTGGTTGAATGGTTACCTCATTGTTCCTTAGAACACCCTCGAAGCCTCCTTTAGTTCTCAGCTCTCACCTCCTCTCTGAAAGAGCAGGCTACCTGCCAACTATCGTATCTATTACCGATAACATGCTTAGCACCTTGCGAACACATTACACTACATGTACCTATAGCTGTTAATGGGTGGGATTTGTTTTCTTTTGTGAAAAATTCGGGTGTGGAGGTGTTTGTTGGATCCCATATTTGCAGGATGTTCGAGATGGTGAAGCATGGAGAAAGTAGTGCCAGTATTGGTGATTGGGAAAAAAGTGTGAAGAGGATGCTTGCCGGGATTTACTGTCGACCCGGCTACTCTAAGGACCAAGTTGTTGGCTGGTTGGACGAACTCGGGGACCCAGACATTGTGTTTGGTGACTTTAATACCAGATACAAAGATTAGGACCTCAATGCAGACCACAAAAATCCATGTGGACGATAGCTAAAACAGTCGTTCACGGCCCTAACACATGACATGAACATAGTCCCCCCAACAGTACCTACCTTTAGGGACATTCCCAGAATCAACCTCTGCTTACACCGAGAGCCAAATGTCAGGCATCTATACCTGGATGCCACTGGCTGTGAGCACAGTACACAAGCACTTAAGTTGACAGTCAACCTTCCTGACAACATCATGCATCAGAGGCCAGCCTGGTAAAAGGCAGTATGAGAAAAGTTTGGGAAATACTTGGACACACTGCAGGAGATGGAAGATGGGAAATTGTGGGAAGGTGTAAGACGAGTGGTGGATGCACTCCCACAGGCCTGCATTGGCAGAGGTCAGTGCGAGTAGTGGACACCTGAGTTGGACAGGAAGAGGTTGGATGTGGCCATGCTACATGGATACTCCAAACGCAAGGCGGAGCAGATGGAGGACTACAAATTGACCCACTGTGTATACTGAGCATGCCTGCTAAGGGCTAGATTCGAGCATATCAGGGAAAGAATAGCTGAGAGCCAAGACCCAGACATATTTAAGTTGGCACCGAAGCTGGAAGCTAAGCGAACCCTTTCCTCCATGGCACGACCAGATGGGTCCTACGCTACCTCACATTCAGACATTAGTGACCTGATTGCACAGCAGTTGTCCCCTATCGACCCCACCCCTTGTGAGGATTCCGAGATTGATATGGACAGTGTTCAGGAAATGGAAATTGCCCTTTCCAGGTCCCCTAGAAATACTGGCTCAGGCAAGGACAATATTGGCTATCCCTTCCTACTGTTTTGGAAACGAAGAGATATGACAACATTGAGGTACCTGGTGGACTACGGGTTGCGGTACGATATTCCTGACTGGCACAAACCTGAGGTGGTGCTTATACTCAAGCTAGACAAACCCAGGTATAATATCCTGAAGTCATGGAGGATGATACATCTCCTGCCGACACTGGCAAAGGTCGCGGAATGCATGGTCCTACTGAGGCTGGCCGTCTGCCTGGATCTGAGAGAAACACAATTCAGGCCTCAACGGAAGTGGGGTGTCCATGATGCCATAGTAGTGGTCTTTGAGTTCTTGCGGGATAATGAAGGCTACAAAAGATTGATCTTGTCAATGGATGTGGAAGAAGGATTTGATAACATTGATATCGATCTCCTGTCTGACTTTCTGGTGGCTAGGGGGTGCCCCAGATACCTTTGCCAATGGATCCATCGATGGGCTTCCTGTCAGTCAGTACATTTTCATTTCAATGGATGCGTCTCTCACCCCTACTATGTCAGTAATGGAGTGCCTCAGGGCTCGCCCCTTTCTCTGCACCTTTTCAATAGGTACATGGCAGATATATTCAGGCCACACATGCGATACTCCCACGGCGTACGTCAGCTGGTAGTCTCATACGTCGATGACGGGGTTATTATGGTAGTGGTGGAGTCCTGCAAAGCAGCCCAATACCATGCGGGAGAAATATTTGCAGACTGTGACTGCATAGCCAGAGCGAGAGGAATGGGGTTCAGTGCCCTCAAGACTCACTGGATTGGGTTTGGAGATAAGGCATGGGAAGGAATGGATTTGTTAGGAGAAATGGTGTTGCCTTCGGAGGACTTACGAGTGCTCGGGTATAGGTTTAATGTATTTCTTAGTTTTTCCTCTCATGTAAAGTATTGGTTAGAAAGGGGGTTGGGTGTTAGGAGAAGGATTTTGGCGTTGGGGAGGAGGTTTGGGAATGTTGGTAGGTTAGGGGCATGGGAGACCTACCGCGTAGTGCAAACAGCCTACCTTCCAACAGTCTACTATGGACTTGAGTTTGTAACCGACCATATGTCGTATGTGAAGCAGATTCAGGTCCACATTAACGACTGCCTCCAATCAGTGTTTCGAATGCCTATGAGTTTGGCAAACAACATACTGTTAGCTGAGTTCGGAATGCTGCCTGTTACTATTCAGGAACGATACCTACAATGGAGGTGTTATCGTCGGTTCATCAATTACCAGTACTGTGACTAGTACCCATGGTTCGGGGAAATACGGTTACAGTAGAAAGAGGAAGGCATAGAGCCACATCGACAGAACTTGGATAAGGAGCTCACCTGCCGCCCGATGGTTTCGATTGGGAAAGGCAAGGCGATGATGGCTGCACACCACCTAGTATTGTACAAGGACCTCTGTACATCTTCGGATGTGGTTATATACACGGATGGGTCCAAGTACTCTGAAGGGGCTAGTGTAGTCTGGGCGGTGTTTGAGAGAGGGGCCTTGACCTGTGTTGACTGGTGCTCAATTCCTCTATCCTGGAGCATTGTAGAATATGAATTGTTTGCTGTAGTGTGTGTCCTCTGACATGCTCGGGATATGGACAAGAAATACCAGGTCTATGTGTTCCTGGACTGTGTACTAGCCCTGATCATGGTTGACAACATGTTCTTAGATGGTGACTCGGCTAAGTTGGGGGAGGTAATGGTACCCCTGTTGAATACATTCTCACACGTTGGTTTTAGTTGGGTCCCCGGGCACATGGGCATTGATGGCAACGCGATGGTCGACTTGAAGGCTAAGACATGTATCGGATAACCCTTGCACCTCCTGCTTTGAGAAGGGGTTAGCTTTGGGATTGGTCATGCGGCCCAGACTCGGGAGCTCCGTAAGGAGGAATGGGGGACTTGGCATGCTAGGGAAGTGCACGACTATTATGCTCGGGAACTGAAGGCACCTCGACACCTCCGTGGCCTAACCTGGATGGATTCCTTCGTTTTTATGAGGATCCGTAGTGGAACAGGCATGGTCAGCCATGACAGATGTGATGGGAAGGAAGACCGACACTACTGGACTGAGTGCCCTGGCTATGCCAGCGAATGCCCTGGTGATGAAGATCTGTATAAGGATTCCCCCATCCTGAGATGGAAGTGCTGGTAGATGGATCATGGATGGCTGGGCCTGGGAATCCCTCGCCATGTTGGATTGGTAGATTGGGAATTGGTTGTGGCAGGTAACCCCTTTGACAGCACACTGATGGTGGAAAGGAATGGGGGATCAGGACTTATAGGAGATCCTACGACCTGCACCCAGAGTGAGAAGAGACATGATGGTAGTGGCTGCGTCTTACCAGGCGAGGGGACACTGCTGAAGAAGTGGTTCTTTTTACCTGACCAGCGACGATGCGATTGTCCCTATTGTGGTACCGCCATTGCCGCTCCAGGTATAAAGAAATGTGCCACCTTTGCAGAACACTTCGAGAAATGTCTCCGGTATTTACAGATTTGTCACGATCGGTTTTGGCATTTCCAGCATTTACAGTGGGATGAGCTGAACCTGGTGATGCAGACGTCGGTGGTCTTGAAGTGGGCCAAGCTGAACAGAATGCTGAAGGAACCCAGATGCCCCTTTTGTGGGGTAGTATTGGTGGAAGGATACCTGGACCTAGGGTTGCATTACAAGAGGACAAGGGGAGGTTGGGATAGACTGTACGTTTCTTTTATTGAGTATGTGGGTCAGATTGTGTTGGGGATGGATAGTAGTGAGGGTATGAGATGGTGGTTGGGTAGCAAGGTGGGAAGACGCGTTAATCCGGAGCAGCACTAGTTGCTGTGAGTGCCCATGAGCCCACCTAGGTAGTGATTTTTGGATTTATGTTTAGGAAGAGCAGTTGAGAGGCGGAGTGGTCCCAGGGTAGTGTATTTTAAATAGTTTGTTTTTATGGGGCGAGGGGGAGACTGGTCGCATGCCAGTATTGGCGGTACTAGTATAAATAAAATTAGATTGAATTCTAAGTACTTTTCCAACTTATTACTTTAAAGAATATAAAACACCTTACGATCTTTATGTTTATTGTAATGTTATCGTTACGTCAAGGAAAGTTCATCATGAATAACAGTTAGAGAAAGCTTACAATAGGCATTCCCGATAGAAGACAAAGGTCTTGTACTATCGGTAATGTACGCAGAGGCCTAGTGCTATCATAAGACTAAGGAAAGAAATAGAAGGAGACGAGAAGTATTATTTCCCGTCGCTTAGAACTAACTATCCAAGGAGGGATCGTTACAGTACCCTATGAGATCACCCTAGCCCACATCAGAGTATCACACCCGTAATATGGTACTGGGCTGGTGGGGAGGTGGGATGACTAATCAGGGCTTAGGGCTTGTCAGGCTGGTATAGTGGTTAATATACTCACCTTAAGGTTAGGAAATTTATGTAAATTATGATACTATACATTAATTTACGAAATATAATTTACGATTTACATTACATAATTTACAAGGCTAGGGCTTGCAGCTACCCTGATACCTAGACTAGTGGTTGAAAAAGTGAAGAAAAACCTAATATACAGCATATAAGGTTTTCATATTCTAGATTCAATGGGCATTACCCTCACTAGTGACTACCCCTTGGCTGATTTTGCTTTATAATTATGTATATATTGGATGATCTTCTCACTTCAATCCATCATACCTTTATCCTCTTCTTACATATCTACAACTTTGTTCAACAGATTCTTTCCCAACATCCTTCACACCTTAGCTTTATCCTCTTTTTGCTACAAACTACATTTCCTGAAAATTGGAACGCGACAAAAACAATAAAATTTATGATGCATTTGAAATTCTGCCTGCTGGACCAGACCATAAGGTAAATCCCCAGTTTCATCATTCTACTTGTGAACAATATTGCTTCTGATGAATATTAATTTAAGATTTCTAATAGGTTGATAAAGTGAAATGCCTTGCATGTACAAAAGTCTTCACCAAAAGTATTACCCACCAACAAGAACACCTGAAAGCTTGTGAATTGTATAAGAGGCCTCTAGGAGATAATGGTCAACATGGAACCATTCTTGATCCAGCAACAGTTCCAGGACAGAGAGTACTAGATTCCGCTATTCATAAACTAAATCAAGCACAGCATAAAGAGGGTGATAAAAGGATTGCCCTTGTATTTTATATGAACAGCATATTCCTTCAATATTATTCAGTCCAGTTATTTCCAATCCTATCATAAAATGGATAGTACCTAGATATAAACTCCCTTTTGTCAAGGCTCTCCAAACTACTCTAATGGAAGAGATCTACCATGACGTTAAAGAATCTGTGAATGAGATCCTGAATTCAAGTTATTACTTGAATATCATAACCGATGAGAGTACGAATATCAACAAGGAATGAAGTATCAACCTCTGCATCAATGTACCTCGTGGAACCTTTTACCATCTATCACTGACTCTTGGTACAGAGTCTATGAATGCTGTCAATACCTCAACTTGAATAGTGCAGCAGCTTGATGAAGTCATTAAAGGTAATTGGAAGAGGATTAACAGCTTTGCAATAGATACATGTGCTACAATGCGAGGTGAGTGGTGGATACTTGGTGCTGATGCAAGACTACAAGAATTCAAGTCTCTTTTTGTTCTATGTGATTCCCATGGATTACAACTATTAATCAAAGATCTTCTCCAAATTCCACAGTATTCTCAAGTATTAGTGAAGTTTACTACAATCATCACTACATTTCGGGCCTCGCTAAAACAACCTTCCTCCATCAGAAGCAACTTGAGTCTTACAGTAAAACAATCTCCCTTGTTCTCTCTATTATAACAAGAAGGTGAACCCAAGAGCAAGCAATTGAGTCAGTATACAACAATAAGGATGCTCTCAAATTCTTGCTTCTGACACCTGAAGGAGAGCTAAAGAATTCTGTAGTCTTGATAATCAGAGATCGATTCTTTTTGGTACAAGTTGAGGAGTTACGGGATCTCATAGGTTCTATCTGTATTTTTCAAAAAGCATCAGAGTCAGAAGCTTCTCATCTAGAACTTTTAGCTGAGAGATGGAAAAAGATTTTGCAACACCTCCAAGTAATTGAGACTCAGATACAACCAAAGGCCATACCACTTAAATCTATTGCGGAAAAGAGGATGAAACGGCAGTTAGAAGATATCTACTAGGTAGTATACTATCTGACACCGAAGAACTCTACTGTTACAATCAATATGGACCACCAGAATTCTATGCTTTCATTTATTCGCCGGTCATATCCCGATAATGACAAAGCTGTAGCTGCTATTACCGACTTTTCCTCATACAGAGTACATGAGGGATCCTTTTCAGATACCAATGAAGCCTGGAAGGTTGAGAATTCAGTCGTATTTTGGCAGGCCTATCACTCTTTCGCTCTAGAACTTGGGCAGCTCGCAATCTGGTTATTAAAGACCCCTGCAAACTCAGTACCGAGTGAAAGGTCCTTCAGTTCACAAAGCCTTATTCACAACAAATTTAGCAACTGTCTCCATCAATTTAAAGTTGATAAACTTACCTTTATTAACATGAATCAATGAGTTCTCAATCGGAAATCAGATGATGCACGAAGGTGGGAGGACTTGTCCAATGAAGCTGAAGTTGAATTGGAAAGCCACGCTCTGGATCTAGAGTGTAATGATGATGATGAAGATAATACTATTACAGAATCAGGTATTTTCCTTCATAATCATGACATTAGACCTTATATTTTATGTAATGAATTCTAATGTAGCTTATTTAGAAATTTTGTTAGATCAAGGTGGTGAACATATCAGGGACTTGGAGAGTACTTAGGCCTATCATTACGGAAAGCAACATGAAGCCATTGGAGCTTCCAGGGACCAAGGATCAATGCTTTAGCCCATAAGCACTTTAGAAGATGGAGAGGATAGTTCTTTGAGGCCTTATAAGAGGCAATGTGTTGGTAGTTCTTCCTTTTCAAACTAAATTAAAAAGAAATGTCTGGAAACCTTAATCATGTATAAAAGTACTAAGTTAGCTACTTATATCAAAGCAACAATATATTCTTTGTTCAAGTTATCTTCATAGAATATAAATGTTCTAGTTAAATTAAATTTGGATGAAATAAGAATTTTTCTTTCTTTTTTTACCTAGTGTAAAATACTTTGTTAAATTATTATACTTTACGGTAAATTTACCGTAATTTACCGTAATTTACAAATTTGTAAATCACAATTTCCTAACCTTAACTTACCTGTTGGTCTTTCGTCCACTCTTGGTTAGACCCCAGATTAGGTAAGCTCCACAAGGGTCAGGATAAGCCTATCGTCTTTTGTTGAACCTCCATGAATATGTATGGTGATCGGTGCAATCCGTGAGGATACCTTTGTCGTGATTGATATATACCCTAGTCCCTTCCGCCCAGTTCAGTTGTTGGGTTGGGTGATAGAGTGAGTGGCAAGGAAGAGTGTTGAATGAAAGCGAACTTCCCCTGTTTTCTAAAGTCCAGTGTTCCTGGTTCTGCAGTGTGACTAATCATTGTCTCGCTTTATTTCAATAGGCATTTTGTCGCTTTTACCATCTCGCTGCCTAACTTAAAAGTTTCATTGTCGTCGTTTCTTGTTGTTTAAAACAACCATCTATCTCTTCTGAGAATAGGACTAACCTCAATACTGCTGCTTAGAAACCAGAGCCTGAGGTAGAAACAATGGTAGCACGGGGGTGCATAATTAGGATAAAATGTTAGTGTGGGGGGGGAGGTTGAGGGAGGTAGCGGGAGTGAGGGGTAGATCTTTGAATTTAAAGTTTTAGCTTTACTTTCATTCCTTTTAGGCAATATACACACAATATGCTTTTTGCATTTCGAATTAGACTTTCTCTATTTGCAGGGTGCTGCTATGATTGTACGAGACTATTCTCTCTGCCGTCATGAATGATCACTCGGATAAAGTAGCCTATTATACAAGGGTCTGTTATGTACTCGCGTAGCCCAAACTGAAAGCCAGATTAATTCTGCATCACAAAACTCCCTGTTCTGTGCTCACTGTACGGGTGTATAGCCCTTGGTGCGCTTCCACACTCTGCTATAAGGTATTGTTTGTAAAATCTTACACCACTCAAACCCCATTTGGTTTTTCCCAATCATGGACCCATCACCCTTGCTTGTGGGAACCCCGGCTTACGGACACCCCCTCTCCCAATGATGTACAATATCTTCCGGTACTGATACTTACAGATCCACCTCCCAGGAGGATAAGTGCTCACTCTTCTCTATCCTTTCCACTGTCCGCTTATTATTTCATATTTCTATATGCTTTTCCTACCTTCTTTATCACATGACCTGCTCCTGGATCTTCTCTGGTGAGGACGATAAAGGGTTTAGGCTTGTAATACACCACACCTTAGATGAAGCAAGGGTGCTATGTGGAAAAATGTGGTAAAAGGAATTAAATCTAGGCGAGAGCAAAAGCGATAACTAGCCCCAAGCGGGGAGAAAGACCCCACCTGGGCATGACTGACTCACCGCCTCCCTATTCTGGCTTAGGGGGGGAATTCTACCAATTTTTGGGCGGTTTTGTGGTGTTAATACCAACTACACCACGAAACCACATTTGGAAATGAACCGAACTCCCCACCTAAACCTAAACAGGAACATGCTGAGCAGAACAGGACACGTTGCCACTTGTCCTTGCGCTAGCACTAGACTAGACCTTCCGCCGAAAAACCTAACCTGGGATTGTAGGGTAACTGTTGTAGGAAACAAGGCTGCATTCCAGCTTTCCTCTTGGTTGTAGGTGCAAGCTTTCACAATTTATGGAGAAGGGAGAAGCTTCTTCTTTACTCCCTAAAACCTGTCAAAAGATAGCCTTTCCGGTACTTCCCGTTCCCAAACACTCACCCCCGCTTCCGCCACCACAAGGCGATATTTCTCCCAGTGTGGTGCTGGAATCCTGACCTCCGCCGGCATCCCGGATTTCCACAAACCAGGTACGGACATCTACTCCAGCCTCCAAACTTTAAACCTCCCACCCCCACAGGACGTCTTCCACACAAGCTTTATCTGCACCAAGCTACAACCTTTCTCCACCCTTGCGAAATCTCTGCATCCTAGCCAATTCACCCCCGCAGCCATGCACACCTTCATATCACTAATGGCAGAGAAGAACTCGCTGCACAAGCGCTGCACCCGGAACGTAGGCACGCTTGAACATGTAGTAGGAGTTCTGCGGGAGAGGCCCACCACAGCCTACCGAAGCCCATGGTTTGTTCACGGGACAATCGTGCGTTGATTGTCACGCCGCATGCTCGTGCTGCTCATGGTCGCCGGTTTGAATCCGGTTCTTACGGTTTCGGTAAGGCGGTGGGTTTCTTGGTCATAGCCTTAGACGGGTTCGGCGGTACTTGGTTAATAAATACATGGAATATGGGGGTGACACCTGAAGGAGCGCATTATCGGGGGAAGTGTTCCCCGGCCCACGGCTTGCGCAGGCTTGGTGTAGCTAGATTTTGCATTCTTTCGGGAGAGTTTGCCGAGGGAGTTTTTTGCGGCACTTAGAATTGTCGAGGAGGCGGACTTGGCAGTTATGCCGAGTTCGTTGATAGTCCATCCGCCCTCCGTATCTCCCAGACGGATGAAGGAGGAGCTGCTAAGGTTATAATTTCTAACGAACGAGTAGGGAGGAAGTGGTGGATGGGCGGACGATGTGCTTTTTCTGACCGGGAGCGATGAGGAGGTGGGAAAGCTGGTGGGGGAGCCGGGGTTGATGGAGGAGTTGGAAGCAGTTTGCGGGTCGGTCAGAGGCAGGAGCGATGTGAAGGCTGACGCGGAGGCCGAGAGTAGACGCGAAAGGTGGCAGCCTAATGGTAGAAGATGAGCATGACCTATCCGTCACTGACTGCTGGAATGAAAACGTGATGAAAGAGCTCTATATAGGAGACACCGACCATCACGGAGAGAACGGCAAAGTCAACGGCTGTCAGTCACGTCGACCTGAAGCTCAGGGGCTCCTCAGCTGACAAACCAACTACCTCTTCCGAGAATAGGACTAACCTCAATACTTCTGCCTAGGACCTGGAGCCTTAAGTGAAGAAAGTGGGTACTACCTGGGTGGATAAATTGTCACAAAATGTGAGTGCGGGAGGTAGGGTGGAGGATGTTTGGGTTTATAGTTTTAACTTTGACAGCTTTTTTGGTTGCAGTATGCTAGCTGGTTAGGTACCCCTATTGGGCGATATGCATGTTATACTCTGCCTTTTTGCATTAGACTTTATCTGTTCGTAGGGTGCTACTATGATCGCGTAAAACTCTTGTATCCGTGTCATGAATGATCACTCGGATAAAAGAGCGTATCATATGGGGGTCTGTCATGTACCCGCGCAGCCCGACTTGGAAGCCAGGGGAAGCAGGAGAAAAAGCTAGGGTGGGCGGAGGAGTGGGAGGAAGTTTAGGGGTCGGTCGGAGGATGGAGTGATGAGATGGCTGAAGTGGAGGCAGAAAAGAGCGAAGACCCCAAACCGGGAAAAAGCATACAAGCAAAAACCGGCTGCTGAATGGAAGGCATTAAGGGTGGCCTATCTGTCATTGACGACTGGAAGACAAGCGTGACGAAATACCACTGCATCCAAGCGACAACAATATCCGGAATGGTTGAGGCTGACCTTCGCCATAGATTTGCATGTAGCAACCTCAAGTTAAACTATACTACTCCATTCCCTTTGTCCAGTACATCTCAAACCCGTGCAAATTAGGAGAACCGATACCACTCCTATTGTTCAAAACTATTTTCAAGATCCGCTTGTAAAGCCACACTTATAGATTAATCTACTCGTAACTTGTTGGACCGGGAAGCGAATCAGACGGGGAAGTGAAGCGCTTTGTATGTGAATTCCACTCAAACCGACAAAACCAAACCTCTGAATTTAGCTCAAAAAAGGGCAAACCTAACATGATATGCTACCTGGAATACCTCCTACACCCTTGTATTTCATTTTCCCGGTATTGGGCTTCAATTTAGGTTTTCAGATTCCGACTTTTGATGCATTTTAACTGATTCGCTTCCCCGTCTGATTTGCTTCCTGGTCCAATACGTTATCTTCATTTCTCCTAATCAGCCAAGAACACGGTTGCATCGTCATTCTGCCATCTGTTCCTCTGGGTGCTCTCTTCTTGAGTGAGGACACGTAACAACCGGGTAACTGGGAACAGAGCGTTGAATACGTAAACGAGCCTTTTTGCCCCCTACCACCTGAATATCCGAACCACAAACAACTCCCATCCTCTCTTCATCACCCTCTCCTCGTCACCCTCTCTTCATCACCTCTTTTCACCATCCTCTCTTCACCACACGCCGGATACACAATGCTACGCGCAATCAGTTTGTTCCATAAATCCTACCGTCTAGAAATAAAACTTGTTACTAACTGCTTGCTAAAATTAATGTTTCAGTCACTAGTCCCACAACCAGGGAAACACTTATGCTCGTCGTGGCGGGTTCTGTCAGTAGTTGGTTCGCAATGAACCACACGAAACAAATGCATATTGCCCAGGGATACCGCAAACGAGATCGAGAGCTTTATGCAATACAAACTGCGCAGAGCGAGTTCCACGCCAAGTACCGCACGGCGGCCGGTGCCGCAGAAGCGGCTGCTCCGCGGGAGGGATCCGTCTAGCCGCCGTTCGAATGTCTTCGGGGCCCGCGGGCCATCAAAAACCCTCGCCGCTTCCGGGATTAAAGTTAGGGTTGTTCCAGTGTTTGTGGAGCTGGAGTATTTCGCATTTTTATTCTTTTTGTGCATTCCCCGTTTCGGGATGGTAGCATTCGGTAGTGGGGTTTGTGGTAAAGGTTTACAATCTGGAGGTTTTGCTACCCCTAGCACAACCTAAAATAATTTCTCTCACCAATATGCCTCTTGTGATTTGGTTGCGTTAACAATGTTGCTTATCAACTGCTTGCACTAGTGTAAACTCAAAGATATTTTGCCCAAATCCTGACAGTAAAGCCTCAACCCGGACTCAAAGTACGAGCACTTGGGATCGACAAAAGTGGCGGCAACTTGCCACTTGAAGTGTGGTATGTGAATATTTTCTAGTGTCGACAAAGTGTCGGGAACGCTTCCAAAATGGGTAGTGTTACAAGCAATATTCTGTGAGAACGGTCTTTGTAGAAAAGAAGTCTTCAATTATCATACAAACTACGGACAGAAAGAAGTGGTTGCTCCTTCAGCATCGCGGACAGTTTCTATGCCCACCTCCGGGCATATCAGTACAGTGGAACCTCCCATAATTCCAGCAGGTTAGGAGTAGCGCGATTCTAGAAATAAGGGGAACATGGAATATGGAGGGGGGTCTTGGCACAGGAGACCGGGGCATGATACCAATTGGAGGAACGAGTGATTTCACATGACGACAAAGGCAAAAATCTATATCGTTTGAAATTCATGATAAGTATGATACTACTCCATAGCACTTTCAGCTGTAAGTACGACGGGGTACTTCTTCATATACCGGTAGTGGGTTCCACATTTTTCGCCTTTCTCCCCACTCCAATTTTTCCCGGACAGGGTTTTTTCTGGAAATTAGGATCCTTGGAATATGCTGGAATCGGAAACTATAAGGGACTTGGAATTTTCAGAGGGAATCCCCATATCTCAAGCAGTGTAGTTCTCCAGGGTCTGGAGTTAGTAGAGGGTTGGAAGTTTGGGAGAGGGGAATTATCAGAGGCTCTACTGTATCTCATACCAGCCAAGCCGTTATGTTCTGGCATCGTGTTCTCCCGGATCATGTGTTCTCAAGCCGTGTTGCAGTCACATGTTCTGGGGTTTTGCCTATCATGAATGGTGGCAAACGCTGCGTTTCAGTATCATCAAATATTGGCTGCGGTTATGCTACATATTTGGAAAAGGAAACACCAGGTCATTTTTGCATCATAGTGTCAGAGTTATCCTTTATCCTGTGGGATAATGATAACTTGTAAGTGGGCAATACGGGAGCAACCGAAATGGTCCAACGTCTGCCATAGTGTTATATATTGGCGGAAATTGAGGTGCGCAATTTCTGATCAAGGTTTCCATAATAATTATTATAATAATATTCAAGTTGGGAAACAGGAAACCGAAAGCAACATCAGGAGCCCTCCCTCTCTCCTCCCTTTGAACCCACCCACCCCACTACCAAAGCCCCCACCTGCCACCCGTTCTCCTTCCCACCACTCTCCCTCCCCTACCACCATGGCCCCCACCGGCCGGATAGCTCCACCCTCTGCTCCCCTTCTAAGCCCTATACCCCGTTCAATCCTGCTCGCCTGGAGACTTAGTTGCCGGAGTCGGTGCCGGGGCAACCTTCGCTCCTTCGTCCATGCTTGCGATGGTTCTGCGCAAGATTTCGATTTTGAGTGACTCTTTTTCCCGGTGAAGTAAGTCATCCGGGGCACGTCGAGCGGCAACCAGCTCCGCCAGCAAAAGATCTTCCCTACATTCCTTTCATTTTTCGATAATATCCATGATTTTAGGACCCCAAGGTACACCAACGATGGTTCCAATCGCAATCATTGGCTTCGCGGATTGTTTCAGGAGGGCTTTGTCAAGCATCCAAACCAAGTTAGTGACCTTAGTACCGTAGAACTCCGATAAAGCTTTCGACTTACCGATAAATTTGGGTAGCATATTGATCAAGTCGGGAATCGTGGGATTCTTGAGGGTTGTAGAATTGGAGGTGCGTTTACAACAGGTTTGGGAGAGTTCTAGGATTTAAGTACCCCTATCTGCCCCTCCTCACATTGCCCTTATGATTACGCGTCCATTAATATGCTAAGCTACTCTGTGAACATGAATGTGCAAGTCAATGACAATGCAATCCTACTTGAGGCTCCAGCAGGAAGCATAATCTCCATATTACCCAATAGCTATTGCTTATTCCTGATATAGTTGATAATTGTGAGTATATTAGGATTTCGATAGTACTCTGGTAGGTGGAGTCTCTCTCAATACTGGTACCTCCCTTTCTCGAAGCCCCACCGCCACTTCCACCACCACAAGGTAACATGCCCCCTACTGTGGTTTCGGAATCTCCGCCTTCACCGGAATCCCGCACTTCCGTAAACCAGGTGCAGGCCTCTACCCTAACCTCCAAACTCTAAACCTCCCGGAGGCCGCCTTCGACATAAGCCTTTTTCGTACCAACCCACAACATTTCTACATTCTTGCGAGATACCTACACTCTGGTTAATTCACCCCAGCCGTCACGTATACCTCCATATCACAAACGGGAAAGAAGAACTTGCTGCACAAGTGCTTCACCCAGAACAGAGACACGATTGTATGCACAGCGGGAGTTCCACAGGAGAGGCCCTTGGAGGCCCGTGGGGGCTCTTCAAAGCCCACGGTTCGTTCACGGGGTAGTCGTGCAGCGGCCGTCACGCAGCATACCCGGCTGATAAGATGAAGGAGTACATTCTCGCCAGAAGTGTTCCCCAGTGCGAGGCTTGTGCTAGCTTGGTGTAGCCAGATATTGTATTCTTTGGGGAGAGATCGGGGAGCTCGCTTCTTATAGGACTCAGAACGGTTAGGGGGGCGGACTTGGCAGTTATGCGGAGTTTGTTAAGCGTTTATCCGTTTGCGGCGCTTCTCCGATGGGCAGAAGTGGGGCTGCTAAGGTTTTAATTTACAAAGGGTAGTCAGGGGGTAGTAGTGGGCCGGCGGACGATGTGTCTTTTCTGGGCAGGTGCGGTGAGGGTTAGGGGGGCAGGTGAAGGAATTGGGGTAGACGGAGGAGTTGGAGAAAGTTTACAGATCGGTTGGAGGCGGGAGCGATGAGAAAGCTGAAGTGGAGGCCGAGAGGAGCGAAGATCCCAAACCGGGAAAAAGCATAGACGCAAAAGCCTGTCGCCTAATTGAAGAGGTTGAGAGGGGCTATCTGTCATTAACGGCTGGGGGGAAGTGCGATGAAGGACCTCGCCATCCAAGAGGCACCGATGACTAAAATGGTCGGGGCCGATCATAGCGGCGAGAATGGCGAAGTCAGCCATGTCAACGAGAAAAAGCTCGGGAGCTCCTTGGCTGCTCTTCTAAGAATAGTACCAACCTCAATACTTCCCCCTAGGAATTAGAGCCTTAGTTGGAGAGGGTGGTTTGCCCGCTGGTGGATGATTATCATAAATTGTGAGTGCTGGGGGTAAGGGGGTGGGGGGTGTTTGGATTTACAGTTCTAGGTTTGCTTGATTTTTTGGTTGCGGTATGCTAGCTGGTTAGATACTCTTGTTGAGCAATATATATAACATACTTTACCTTTTCGCATTTGATGTTATATGTTCGCAGGGTGCTATTATGATTGCATGAGACTTTTGTATCAGCCATCACGAAAGAGCGCTCTGGTGAAATAGCTTATCATACCAGGGTCTCCTATATATATATCCATAGCCCGACTTCGCAGCCAGATGAATTCTGTATCAAACTACGGATGAGTTCTACGTTTATCATATGGGCGTGTGGCGTGTGGCGCTCCTCCACCCTCTAGTATAAATTATACTCCTCTATTGAATTTTGCACAACCCGAACCCTATTCCTTTTCCTTTTCCAATAACCGACCTAGCCCCCTAGCCTACAAGTACCCTCCTCTCCTAATGGTGCATGGCATTGACCAGCCCTGATAACTCTAAATCCACCCTTTCCATGTTCCGATCTCCCTTCCTATTTCTACTGGTTTGGTATACCTTCTATACCATACCACCCCCTTCCAGATCTTCCCTTGGAACAACCATGAAGAGTTTGGGCTTGTGATACATTGCATGCCAGCTAAAACAAGGGGGCATAATGGGAAAAATACCGTAAAAGGAATTGAATATAGTTGTGAGCAAAAGTGATAACTAGCTCCAAGAGGGGATAAAAATTGATTTTGCCTGGTCTCAAACTTGAACCGGGGACAGCCAGTGTGTATAGCTACCCTGGTTCTAGTTCCGGAAGGGAAAATGGGCGTGTGCAGGCGTGCAAAGCATGATAAGTTGAGTGGTTGGAAGTGTTCTTATCTATTACGCTCTGCCCCCATGCAATGATCCTAGGTTAGGGAAACGAAGTCGATTGTTTTTTCAATTGCCAGTGTGGTGTCCAACCAATGACTGACTCAGCACCTCCCGATTCGGGTTTAGGGGGGGAATTTGACCCAATTCTTGGGCGGTTTCGTGGTGTAGAACCAACTACACCACGAAGCCACATTACCTGAACCGGTATAGTCCTGTATTTACCCAGAGAGTCGGGGTTTTAACCCTCTGGAATTTCCTGTTTGGTAGATAGCTTGGCATGTAGAAATTTCCGTCAGGAGCATTCCATCTTAGACAAGTTACAAGGTATAGGGATAAAGTATCCGAACAGTTAATTTAGGTTAACCCGCAAAATAAACCCTGTTCTATACGAAAACTTTATCACTGGCACTTGTACAACCACCCCCTGTTAACAACAATAGCGGTTCGTGTCTAATATGCCACTGTCTATCCTAATTCGGTTTAACTTCGCCTCCTTTGCTTCTCCTGTGTCAGTCCAAATTTATTCCATCTGGCTCCTTGTCAAATTTCCCCCATCAGTCCTCCCACACTGCACCCAATTTTTTTTTCATCCGGGGTAGTATCCCTTGTACCCCTGTTTTGAGACTGCCTCTTCACACTTGTACCCTACACAGCACTCTCTCATAACTTTCTTCTTTGATCAATCATACAAACATTCAACACAACTCCACTAGTGACAGGTCTGTTGATTTGTTGACATACTGGCAAATTATCTCTCATACTGACAAAATTTTGGATAACATAGTCCTCGACATGTTCAGTCTCCAATCCCGGCATATGTTCAATTCTGTTTTTCGACCCGCACTTAGGCTTGGGCTATCTACTGGTAGTACGTCATGCAGGCTGCCCAGATCGAGAGTGCTATTCAGCACATCATGCCAGCTCAAAAGACGAGGACTCCTGGACTCTAGAATCCATACCGGTGGTAATATTGCACGGCCGTCTCCAACTCTACACGCCCAAGAGTCTCACGCATGCAACCCCGGAGAGTCTCACACATCCAATTCCCTCGAGTCTCACACATGCGGCCCCCAAGAGTCTCGTGCATGCAAACCTAAGTTAAAGGTCAGGACATCAGCTGAGCTGTTCGACATCCACGATGGAAGCTTTGGTCCTGCGGATTACGATGTCTTAATTTCTGATATTAATTTTGACATGCTCAAAAATGAAATATCCACTGCGGCCGGCATTTCGTACCACTCCCCGGCAACCACGGAAGATGTCAATATGGTTCCACAGGTTTGTGACTGTTTTATCTATGGTAGGAACTTGCGAACGATGTTTCCTACGGTAGTCTCTGATCGTTTGGGCCGGGCGTTTTGGGTATTCTTTCTTGTCGATTCAGGATCACCAAAGACTTATCTTTCAGTACAGGTAAACTTTTAAGCCTCCTGCAGGGGAATAATGGCGTCTAACTAACTGAAAACAACTCAGACGAGTGAACTTTTCGGTATTCCCGCTATTCGTGAAGGCCTGCCAACTCCTCTCACCATTGCCGGACGTCAACATTCTGCCCTCAGGGCACCCGAATATTCACACTTTGCTGACCTTGATCAGTGTTCTCAGCCGTCCGGGGCGCCCGAAGGGCCCGGTGGGGGGACTGCCAAGAGCCCGTGACGAGACGGGACGGCAAAGTGTAGTCCGTCCTCGTCCTTGAACCCCCAGGACGGCCGTCATTGGGAAGGACGACGAGCCCCACGATCTGAGACCTCTTCTGATAGGGGACGGCAGATGACTGCATGGAGCTGTCGGGGGTAGTAGGGGACGGCCGGGGATGGTGGAGGACGGCCAGCAATGGTGGACAACTGCAGGGGACATCGGAACACTGTAGGGGACCGTGGGGGACGGCGGGGAATTTTCCTCTGCCCTAATTTGTCGGGCAAGTTCTGGAAAAGACCGGACGGGGCCACACACTGTCGTCCGTCCTGGTCTTTTATTCCTACTTGTCGGGCATGTTCAGAAAAAGACCGGACGGGACGACAAAATGCCGTCCGTCTTGGTCCTGGCTCAGGACGGACGGACTGCCCCGTTGCGAACACTGACCTTGATATCCTGGGCAAGGGCTTCCTTGATACAAATGAGATTAGTTTAGCAAATAATTTTGCCAGCCTTGAAGCAAAATTATTCTTCGACAAGAAAGTTTGGAAGGTCATGGTTGAGGGAGAAAAGCTGTAGCTGTCAGTACATGGTAGGGGTGGGGGCTATAGGAGATTTTTTTTTTTCTAGCTCCTTCCGACCTAGTGAATATAACTTATTATTCTAGTTGGGGAATTTCACAATCAAGAATTCAGAATTGCTATTGTTGTGACAGGCTTGTTTACTGTGACAATACTACTGTGGAAACTCGAATAAATAGAACATGTGCTATGTATCATAGTCCAAAATTTCCTCCCGGGAAAAGAGGGGAGAAACACTCCAAAAGAGCTGCTTTCTGAGACAAATAAAAAAGAAAAAAACACCAGACCTTACTAGGAGAGGAAAGCCCAACGTCGTAGTATACAGTCCAGGGAGACAGTGTACAAATACAAGTACACTCACACTCCACTATCCGGGATCACGCTGAACCGGATACCTCGCTATCTTGTATGAAACTCGGGTGTATTCTGAATTTCTTGGCACCAAAATCTAACCTATCATCCTTGATCACTTGCTGTACTGTACCAGAGAGATTCTTCGGATTTTGATCGTCCGGGATAGTGGGGTGTGAGTGTTCAATTGTATATTAAAAATCGGAATCTAGCGGTGGTGAATTAGGGCCCAAAGCAATCGGACAGCCCAAAGTCTGGAAAGAAAGACAGTCGTATGAGATGATTTAGAACAGCACTTGTTGCTCTGAGTGACAGGCAAAGGGCTAGTCATGGTCATACTCAAGGACCGGATTCCTTAAGAAAGAAACACCCTTTCTGGTTGGATACAAGACTCTAACTCTACTTATACTCATCAGTCTTCTAGTTGCTTTTTTTGTCCTACTGGTTTATGGAAAATTGATTCCTGTTATTCTTTCCAAGTTTTCCTGAGTTCTTGTTGCTTTGTGATCCAAACAAGGATACCCCCCTTTCCGGTTTTTAATGACCCCCGAGTACAATAGCCCAGGTGTCGCCCGTTTCACCTAATAAAAGAGATCTAGCTAGGTTAACTGGTATGAGATACCACCCCAGCCATGGGCCCCCCAAAAGAAACCCACCCCGCAGGCCACCTGCCACAAATCACTACTACGGCCTGCAGCCGCCCTACGAGCCCTCCCCTACAAAAGAAACCCATCCCGCAACCAGCCAACCCACAGTGCCCGAGAATCCGACCCTCCAACTAGGTGCTCCACCACACTTAGCGGGTACACGGAGGCGTCAACAACCAGGTCCAAAACCTCTGTAGGGGTGCCGCACCAAGGCCCCCAAGACCCAGCGGCGGAAACACTACTGGTCCCCCATACGAGTAAGGGAAATTCCCGAGTGGCCCAGGACCCCGGCTCTGATCTTACTTGTGCCGTACTTGTACTTGTACCATTCAACTGCCCCACCGTGCCGATCAACCCTAACCCCGCAGGCCAACGCCAGCCAATCGCAAATATCCCCCACCCGCCACACAAAATAAAGCACGTCGTCTCGCTGAGCCCTCACTACAAGTGCCAGGGATAAAGTTTTCGTACAGAACAGGGTTTATTTTGCGGGTTAACATAAATTAACTGTTCGGATACTTTATCCCTATACCTTGTACTTAGTATGCCATCACAACGGTTCGGTAGCAGACATGGTTACGCCCAAGCTGCGTAACCACAAATTAAAAACCTTTTCTCCTTCATTCTCCCTCCTTCGCTATTTCGACTAACGTAAATCACGTGGAAGTGACACAAAACCGGGAAGTGACACAAGCCGGAATTGCCCATTGTGAGACATGAGAGTGGTGATTACCCTGCGCATTAGTGAGTAGAGATTATTGTGACAAAAACCAAAATGCCATCACGATGAAGCCAAGATCCTAAGTATGAAGAGCACATGCAAATGGCAGTTAGAGCTGTCCAGCAGGGACAGGAAAAGAATGTTCCATCTGGAGGTGAGGCATTTGATGTTGATAAGCGAACACTATATCGCCGGGTGTCAGGGAGTGCTGTTAGCAGGAGTATGACACATGAAGGGCAGCAGAGGCTAACTGAACCGGAGGAGAAAGCAGTAGTTAAGTGGTGCTTTGGTCAGGATGATGGTGGTTTTCCTCCTAAGTTGAGCATGGTCCGGGATATGGGGCTGTATTTAGAGCGGATGCGGTTAAAGAAAGAGTCTGAACCATTTGGGAAGAACTGGATGTCCAGATTTCTCAAGCGACATCCTAATTTAGCTGTGAAGCTCAGTACACAGCTAGAGCGACAGAGAGCCTATGCCAAGGATCCTCGCTTGATTCAGGACTACTTTGCGAAGCTCTCGGCAGTTATCCATCAGCATGGATTGAAGGCACACCAGATATTCAACAAGGATGAGAAGGGCTTTCACATGTGTTTAGCTGTAAGAGCAAAGGTATTATGCCGCCGGGGACATCGGAATCCACAGGTAACACAGGACGGAAAGCGGGAACTCAGTACCGTTATCGAAACAATCTGTGGGAATAGTAGTGTCTTGTCTCCTTTTATTATTAATAAAGGAGCAGGTCATTATCTAGGATGGTATAGCAATCTGTCGGAAGAAAATAAGCACTATCAGTTGAGCTATTCTGCTAAAGGCTGGACTGATGATAAGGTTGCTGTCACGAACGTGGCTTAGCATGGAAAAGGTTTTCACGTGACACATGGTTATGAGTCACAGGTATGTTATTGTTTTGCGCATATAACTCATTCGGGTTATATGACTTGTTATGTGTGGGATTTGTGATGCTTTCGCACATGGCTCAAATATGAGTCATGGTACATGCGCCTGACGAGTATGCCTTGCGAGTGTGCCTTGCGGGTAAGCCTTGCGCATATGATTTACGTTTCGCACATGACCTCATTATGAGGTCATGGGTTACGTGCATATGACTCAGTCGAGTCATATGACTTGTTTATTGAGTTATGATTGGTTTATGAGTTTCGCACATGATCTCACTATAAGGTCATGGGTTTTGAGCATGTGATCACTTTGGTCACATGACTAGTTTGTTTTGATTTGGTTTTACACATGTGACCACTTTAGGTCACATGATTAAAGGCGGGAAGAACACTATATAAGGAGGCCAAAGCGGCCAAGGAAGATAGGTTCTTCACACTTTGTTCTAACTACTTTTCCTACTTATTACTTTAACGAATATAAAACACCTTTACGATCGTTATCTTTATTGCAACGTTATCGTTACACCAAGAAAGGCGCCTTACGAAGAAGAGTTAGAGAAAGCTTACGATAGGCGTTCCCGGTAGAAGACAAACGTCTTGTACTATCGGTATAGTAGGCAGAGGCCTAAAGCTATCGTAAGACAAAGAAAAAAGAGGACAGGAAGAGAAGTATCGTTCCCTGTCGCCAAGCACTAATTATCTGAGAAGGGATCGTTACATTACAAAGCGTCACCTAGTGCGACACCAAACGATACAAGACGGCATCCTTCAACCAAGATCGGGAAGGAGATATTGCCATCGACGATCAAAATCTTAATCTAGGAGGATTCAGCGACGCCCTAGATCACGTCTCAGCAGAACCCTCAAGAGCAGCAAGCCCAATAACCCCAGAGAAAGGATCACCAGTCGATAGCTCTCCTGCTGGAATGCCACGACCCGAGAGAATGTCGGGATCCGCAGTACCTGAGCCACCGGCACCAGGAACCAGCATACTTGGAATGACTGAAAATCAGTTTCAGGCATTTCTTGCAGCCACGCGAAAGACAGGGCAAGGAAATGTCCAACGACCAAAAGCAAAGGAGCCCGACACATACAAAGGAGCCGAAGATACGGTACAAATATTCTTAGCGCAATCCGAGGGATATTTTGCAGTTAAGGGATATGGAGATCACCATGATGAAATTAAGATTCTATATGTGGAATCTCTACTCAGAGGACTTGCGGGACAATGGATCATGCCCTTCCAAGAGGGAAGAAAACAGAGGGAATGGGTCACGTATGAAGAGTTCAAGGCGACACTCTTTGAACAATTTGGAGACCCCAACGCCAAAGAAACAGCAAGACGAAAGCTAGAAAAACTCCAGCAAGGAAAACAAACGTTCTCAGCATACTGGAACGAATGTCGACTACTGGAATATGAGGCTGAGTTTGATGATGCGACTCTCTACATCATCCTTCTGAGAAACTGCAGTGAGAGACTCCGAGAGGCATGTAGAATCTCTCACCTGCGCTATACGACAGCCGAACAGTTTGCAAGATAGGCAATCGACAAAGAAAGCAAATTAAACATGGTTCGAAGCAACCTGGAAATTACTATAGCGCACAGAGTGGTCCAATCATCCAGGAACATGGACGGAACCTTCAAACCGCAAGCACCTGGAGGAGAAAGTCGAGCATTACCCCCAGGCGGACCAATGGAGTTAGACAAGTCAAGAACAGGACCTGCTCTGAATCTGTCTAAAGAAGAATACGCCAGAAGGATGAATGGGAAATTATGCCTAAGGTGTGGAAAAGCAGTGCATCGGATACGAGAATGCAGAAGCTGACCAGACAACGGATACCAGGGAAACAGAGCTGCTGGAAATAATCGTTTCCAAAATCAGAAAAGGAGCAACATCCGCGAGATGATAGCAGAGGATTCACCGGCGGAAAATGAAGAGGGTCCCCAGTAAAAGGTGGTCTGGGAGACCCAAGATGTGGACCTGGAAAACCCATCAAATTAGCAAACTACAACACGGCACTACACACGGAAAGAAGGGAAGAAGATGGAGATCATGTGATGATCAAAACGAAGATATACAACAGAGAAAGAAAAGGAACAACAATATATGCAATGCTCGACTTGGGGGCCACTGAAGACTTCATCGACAAAGAAATATGCGACAAATACGGCCTCCACACCAAACAAGCGAAGAAAGCAAAACAAGTCTACCTAGCGGATGGAAAGCCAAGCGCTATGGGTCCTATAACCTATACGGTGACAGTACCTATGGACATTGACAGCCATAGGAAAACGGCAACCTTTCAAGTGGCAGATCTAAAGAACCATGAGATAGTCCTAGGGATGCCATGGTTACGGAAGCATAACCCAATGATCGATTGGAACAAGAACAAGATGACGTTTACAGGTGAACTATGTGCGACACAATGTCTCAACAGTTTACCTGTAGTCTACTCCACACCAATACGAGAAGCGGAAGAAGAAACTTTGCATGCAAAGTTTGCCGAGATGCGGCAGGACAAGAGGGTCCGGATACAAAGACTGGACCAAGAGGCAAAAGTGCCTACCAAGGGTTCCAAAGGGGCAGCAGGACACGACCTATATACCAACGAAGGAATCAAGATACCGGCCAATGGGCAGGCAACGATAGCAACGGGAATAGCCATTGGACTCCCAGAAGGCACCTATGGACGCATAGTACCCTGCAGTGGTCTAGCAGTCAAACACCAACTCATGACCATGGCAGGAGTGATCGACGTCGACTATACCAGTGAAATGAAAGTGGTCCTGGCCAACCTAGCTCAAGAGGACTACCAAGTCCAGAAAGGTGATCGAATTGCACAGTTGATAATCGAAAAAATTAACAAAGAAGATCTGCATGAAGTAGATCAACTGGAAGAAACCATGAGAGGAAACGAGGGATTTTGAAGTACGGACCAAAACCAGCTCGATACAACAAAAAGAATTGATATCAAAGAGATCACAGCACAAGCCTTTCGACGATATTATCGAAGAGGAGATACTACAGGAATTCTCAAATGGAAATACGAAGAGGAGATAGCAGTTCTACCAAAAATCAACATCAGCACAGAACTAGCAATCCAGGACAAGAAATACCAAAGCAAAAAGGGATGGAAAGAATTGGTTCCAAAAGAATATCACCAATTCACAAATCTATTCCAAGAAGAGGAAGCTACGGAGCTACCACCTCGAAGACCAGGAATCGACCATGAAATTCAGCTGGACAAAGACGAAAAAATGGGAAAAACAAAAGAAATTCCCTATAAAAGGTTATACCCCCTAGGGGAAGCAGAGCTCGAAGAACTTAGGAAGTACATCGAGCAAAACCTAAAGAGAGGATGGATCCGAGACTCTTTCGCTTCAGGAGGATCTCCAATACTATTCGTCAAAAAGAAAGACGAAAAATGAGACTCTGCTTGGACTACAGGGCCCTCAATTCGGTTACCAAGAAAGACCGATATCCACTACCCTTGATTGGGGAAGTACTGGACAGACTACGATCAGCAAAATATTTCACCAAAATCGACATCAAAGATGCATACCACAATATACGCATTAAGGCAGGAGACGAATGGAAGACTACATTCACCTCCAGATACAGAATGTTCGAATACTTAGTTATGCCTTTCGGGCTAACCAACGCACCGGCTTCATTCCAGAGATGGATCAACAGGGTACTTAATAAGTACCTCGACATATGTTGCATCGTATACTTGCATGATGTACTCGATATATACTCGGAAAACGATGATACAACAACACTAAAAAGATATCAGCAACATCATGGCGGCAATACATGAATCAGGAATGAAGATCAAACCAACAAAATGCGAATTCCATAAGGAAGAAGCAGAATACCTGGGATTTATCATCAATCAAAGTGGGGTCAAGGTTGACCCAGTTAAAACAGCAGCCATTTGGGATTGGGCCAAACCAAACAACAAAACAGATGTTCAGTGCTTTATGGGATTCTGCAACTTTTATCGAAGGTTCATAGAGGGATTTAGCAGGCTTGCAAAACCACTCTATAACCTTACGAAGAAAGACAAGAAATGGGAATGGGGAGAAAGCGAACAAAAAGCATATGATGCAATACGAACGCATCTAACATCAGCACCCATACTGGTTCATTTCGACCCAAACCGAAAGACAATGATCGAAACGGATGCCTCAAAATACGTATGTTCAGGCATACTATCACAACAATGCGATGATGGAAAATGGAGGCCAGTGTCTTACCGATCCAAGACAATGACCCTGGCAGAGTGCAACTACGATGTTGCAAACAAAGAACTATTAGCAATAGTTCAAGCACTAAAAGAATGGAGGAGATATGTTTCAAACAATGACTATCCAGTCCGAGTTCTAACCGACCACAAGAACCTGGTCCCGTTCATGACCACGAAAGAATTGAACGACTGCCAGATAAGAGGGATGGAGCACCTTAGCAAATACAACTTCAAAATCGAATACCAACCAGGAAAAGAGAGCTGAAAGCCAGATGCTCTCACAAGGATTGCAAGCGACAAACTACAAACGAAAGAAGACGAAAGGATCAAACAAAAAACACGGACCCTATTACCAAAAACATACTTCGAGGCCATGGAGGTTATTCAATTCACATCGAAGGAGGAAAGAGGAATTGAGAACACAAACGAGAAAGACAAAATAATCCAGGCAATAAGAGATGCCTTGGAAGAAGGAAAAAAGGAGATGAAAGGAATTGCACTGGGGTTATACCAATGGAAGGACGGAAATATGTGGTACGATGGAAAGTAATGGATCCCGGAAGAAGAGGAGATAAGGACAGATATCATACGACAACACCATGATATCCGAATGGCAGGACATGGAGGAACGGCTAAAACCATGGAATTCATCACGAGATCATTCTATTGGCCAGGACTGCGCGAAGATGTCAAACGATATGTCAAAAACTGCGACATATGCCAGAGAATGAAAACGGCTAAACACGCACCATATGGATTACTAAAATCAAACGAAGTCCACAAACAACCATGGGAAACAATTACAATGGATTTCATCACAGACCTACCAACATCGGAAAATTGCGATAGCATCTTGGTCGTGGTGGATCACCTGACCAAAATGAGTCATTTCATTCCGGTTAGAAAAGACATCAACACGAGGGATTTTATACAAACATTCCTCCGAGAGGTCTTTCGACTTCACGGCCTCCCAAAGAATATCATTACTGATCGAGGAACACTATTCACACTCAGGACTATTCGGAAGAAAGTAACCGGAGAAATGGGAATACAAAACAGGATAAGCACAGCGTTCCACCCACAAACAGATGGACAAACGGAACGGGTAAACGCGATACTCAAACAATACTTAAGGGCCTTTGTCAACTATCAGCAAGATGATTGGTACAAGCTGTTATCGATGGCCGAATTTGCATACAACAATGGAAAGCAAGAAACAATTGGCACGACATCCTTCTTCGCAAATTACGGACAATATCGACAAAGTCAGACCACATATCATACGATTAATGATGTGATACCGGAGAAAGCAGACATGTGGAAACTACACGAAACCTTACAATACGAGATGAGTCAAGCACAACAACGGTAAAAAGAACAATATGATAAGCACCGAAGACCGGATCCAAACATACAACCAGGAGACATGGTATGGCTAATACCACGCAATATCCATACGACACGACCATCAAAAAAACTGGAGTACAAGAAAATTGGACCCTTCAGGATATTGGAAAAAGTGGGCAGCCGAGCTTATAAACTCGACCTTACCCCCTCAATGTGAATACACAATACATTCCACATCTCACTCCTCGAATTACACAACGACAATAAGTTTCCTTCACAAACACTTATTCCTCCCCCTCCGATCGAACTCGACGGAGAACCACAATACGAGCGCGACGAAATAGTTGATTCCCGCTTCTTCCACGGTCACCTCCAATACCCAGCCAAGTGGAGAGGATACTCTCCTGAACATGATAAAACTTGGTCCTTCACACACAACTTCGAAAACACACAAGATGCCATCTCAACCTTCCACCAGCGATACCCAGGCAAGTCCAGCCCAGGTGACGATCACGTTCAACCAAGACAAAAGCGAGGGAAAAACTCCCGCATCCTTGTAGCAACACGAGGGCTGGCGCGATAGCCCCCGCCCAACCACACCCAAAAGCCCCGAATACTCATTCATGGGGCCAACCGACGAGGAACTTAAGGAAAGGGAACAACAAGCACAGCATAACGCCATGTCATAGACGGTATGCTACGATGACAGTTGCCAAACACACTTTGGCGACAAAGAAGGCTCGGGATGGTTCCCGAGGGAATGTCGAAAGCGTGGCCCATGCCCGGACCACATTCTACAGCATTGGTAACAATGCTTCAGAAATGGGTGCAGGATGTACAGGGCACAGAAAATATCTGCGGGATTCTACCTGCAGAAGGATGGGAGCAGAAAAGAGTTCGAAGGAGAAGATGCCAGAAAGGCATGGGCCGTGAGGACGCGGTCCAGAGAGAGGGGGGCCCAAAACCCCTCAGCAGACACGGAACCGGACGTGAGGAGCCTACACAGACAGATCCGGGGACTCCAAGAACAACTGGGCCAAGCCGAGGCCACAATTTCGGCAAACGACAAAACGATCGCGGAGCTTAGACAGCTGAACGAAAATCAGCGGCACACGATCAAAATAGTGAACCTGACTCTGGAATCGGTGAGGGTCAGATGGAGGGAGGCAGACGATAGGTTCCACAAGCTGAGAAGGACCATGCACTCGGCAGGACGGGAACTATTGAAACTGGGAGAAAAGGCAGGATGGGACTCAGGCTTAGGGGGAGGGGAGCTAATGTCACGAACGTGGCTTAGCATGGAAAGGGCTTTCACGTGACACATGGTTATGAGTCACAGGTATGTTATTGTTTTGCGCATATAACTCATTCGGGTTATATGACTTGTTATGTGTGGGATTTGTGATGCTTTCGCACATGGCTCAAATATGAGTCATAGTACATGCGCCTGACGAGTATGCCTTGCGAGTGTGCCTTGCGGGTAAGCCTTGTGCATATGATTTACGTTTCGCACATGACCTCCTTATGAGGTCATGGGTTTCGTGCATATGACTCAGTCGAGTCATATGCTTTATTTATTGAGTTATGATTGGTTTATGAGTTTCGCACATGACCTCACTATAAGGTCATGGGTTTTGAGCATGTGATCACTATGGTCACATGACTAGTTTGTTTTGATTTGGTTTTGCACATGTGACCACTTTAGGTCACATGATTAAAGGCAGGAAGAACACTATATAAGGAGGCCGAAGCGGCCAAGGAAGATACGCTCTTCACACTTTGTTCTAAGTACTTTTCCTACTTATTACTTTAACGAATATAAAACACCTTTACGATCGTTATCTTTATTGCAACGTTATCGTTACGCCAAGAAAGGCCCCTTACGAAGAAGAGTTAGAGAAAGCTTACGATAGGCGTTCCCGGTAGAAGACAAAGGTCTTGTACTATCGGTAACGTAGGCAGAGGCCTAAAGCTATCGCAAGACAAAGAAAAAAGAGCACAGGAAGAGAAGTCTCGTTCCCCGTCGCCAAGAACTAACTATCTGAGAAGGGATCATTACAGTTGCTTTGGAGTGGTTGGAGCGGGTATTTGAACCTGAAAGTGAGTTAATTTGTGGGGGCAAGCCATGTCTCCTTGTCTTTGATGGCCATGGTTCTCCTGTTACCTACCAGTTTGTTTCCTACTGTCTCTCTTATAATATTCTACTCTTGTGCCTTCCCTCTCATTTAACCCACCTTCTACAGCCTCTAGATGTGGGACTTTTTAGTCCTTATCAATACTATTATGGAATTGAGGTTGACAATTATGTCCGGTCTGGAAAAAATATTCTTGGGATCAAAAAGTCAGTCTTTCTTCCCTTCCTAACTGCTGCGCGCAACCAAACTTTCTCTACTCACAATATTCTACAATCCTATATCAGTATGGGCATTTGGCCGTTAAATGCTCGACGTATCCTCAGAAAAATTACCCTTTTCACAACAAAGTGCCATGACACTTTAGGAACCATGCTTATTCCTAAATCCAGCCGCGAAATCCGCCAAAGAGTCCTTTCAGCTACGAAGCTAGTTGATACACTCTCCTCTCCATCTGCCTCCCTTTCTACAATTGATAGAGTAAAATCTATCATAACAAACCTCGGGCATCGGCTGGAAGAGGAAATTGCTGAAAAGGAGATCTGGTAGGAGCTTACCCATAAGCTACAGAATGTGAATCTTATTCACAATACACGAGATAAAAGAAAGCTTAGTGAAGCACACATGCTTGATGGGACAGCCCTCATCAAACTGAGGGATGCCCGCTTGAAAAAGGATGAGAAAAAGGCTGTGGTGGAATTGGCTAGAAAGGCTACTCCCAGATTCCCCAGAGACTCTAGGAAGACATCTCTACTGGGAGCCAAACAAGCAGCATCACATCCAATAGTACGGCGAACAACCCCCAAGATTATTCCTATTCCTGGAGCCTCAAGAGTAGACGGTACTTCAAAGGAGTCGGACACTATGCTGAATTCTTGCTCTGGTTGTGAGGTTGAGGAAATCTGCAATTCAGAATGGGGTTTACCTTTTCGCTCAAAACACTCCACGAAGCAAAAACATCCTGACAATTCCGGCCCTCGGACCAAACACACCTCACAGCTTCTTCATGATCGGCCACTTCATATGGCCCTTTGCTCCCGCCCTCCCCCACCTCAATAGCCTCCTGTATGCTCCTTAATATTGTATGCCACCTCTTCCTACTCATATCTTATTCTTAACTAACCTAGCATTAAGTCTCTTACTCTAGTATTCATTGTGTTCCTTCTACGCTCTCCTTGCATGTTTCTTGAGTCCTGTAGTTCACGATTTCATTATTTTCTTCTAGGTATTCAGCATGGGCCCCTCGGCAATTGCGCAATTTGAGACAATGTCATATCCCGGTATTGTGTCATTACCACGTGATTTACGTTACCCTGAATCGTCCCTCAAACACAACTCCACTAACCACCAGGTGAGTCCATCTAATGTTACATTTTCTCTCTAACTCGTGATTTAGGATAACATAGTCTCAAACATGTTGAATTCCTACACCCCCCAGTAATCAAGTCTGTTTCCAGAACAACACTCGGTCTCGGTCTCTCGAGGGCAGCATGCCGAATGCATCGCCCGACTGTCAAGTACCAAGACCCTCCCACCTCCGAATCGGCCCCGCGGCCGCACGTGTCATGGATCGGTAGACGAGACGCTTGTACTCATAAAGCCAGGCAAGAGGCCAGTCAGCGCATCCGATTCGTTAATGCCCATGATCTCGGCAGTCTTGATTGGAAGGATTATGATATCAGGATTCCCGATATTGATGCCAGCAAGCTTAAAAATCAGATAGCTGATCTGGCAGGCATACCATACCATTCGCCAGCGACAGGGGAAGAAGTCGATACCGTGGTCAACATCGGTGACTGCTTTCTCTATAGTCCTAGCCTGCGCACTATCTTTCCCACCGTTGTCACTTCTCCTGAGGGCAAGGCTCATTGGGTCTTCTTTCTTGTGAATTCAGGCTCATCTCTGACTTACCTCTCAACTCAGGTAAATGTTCTCCAATGTGGATAAGGGCATCTGACTGACTGGGAACAACTCAGACCAGTGAACTCTTCGGCATTACTCCCCTCCATGAGGGCGTTTCCGCTGCTGTCACGATTGCAGGACATCATCACACTGTCTACCGGGCGCCTCAACATTCGCACTTTGCCGAAGTGGATATTCTCGGCACACGCTTCTTCAATGCTCACGGAGTCAGCCAGGTGAATGATTTTTCAACACTCAGAGCCAAGTTATTCTTCGGCAATAGAGTGTGGAAGGCTATGGTAGAAGGGGAAAAGTTGTAGGAGTTGGTCTCCGTTGGCACATTTTTTTGTTTCTTTTTTTACAGCTGGGCGAATTTAAACTCAACCGTATTGCTGTTACGGTATGGTACAAGTACTGTACCGAGGAGGACAGGAGTATGGGTAGCCGGACAGCAAATCTGTACGTGTCACAAATCTCCGAAATGTGGTGGGATCTCTGCCAAATCTCTGCGCTTGCTCTTTTCTCACATTTGCCTTCGCTCTCCTTGATTCCTTTGTAGTGCTCAAGTACTCATTGCGAGATTGAGTTGTAGGACCGTGATGCAACCAGCCAGATCACCGCCATCCAATCTAAATGGTGTTAGATCTAAATTGAAGCCAAAATGAATGGTCCTATCACCAGATCTCGTTCTGCCAAGCTAGGGTAGGGCCACAACAACGCAGATCTCTGTGCTATATTATCGGGACTCGCGCCTAGCCAGTGTTCGCAACGGGGCAGTCCGTCCGTCCTAAGGGCGGACGACGGTGGATGGCATTATGTGGTCCCGCCCTGTCTTTTTCCAAACTTGCCCCGCCGTCCCCGGTTGAAAATGTTTCACGCCTTGCCCAGCAATATTTGCTCTACCCAATATTTTCATAAAGCAGCACCACCGAACATAGGGATATTATGCTTGTAGTTTATGTATTCATCCAAGCAATTACACAGGAGACCTATCTTTCGGGATACTAGGAGGTACGCCTCGGAGGCGTGTTTTATGGCATGAAACAAATAGTAGGATAGAAGGAACCCTGAGGTAGAGAGCAGAATAATAAATTTCGAAATCCAATGTAGTGTCCTGTGACATAGAGTCGGTTGGTTCATCAGACATGATTTGTGAAGGAGTTTAATTAGCAAAGAGTAGTTGAGAAACAGGATTTGAATAATCGTATTAGGTAAAGTTTCGCATACACTGATTTTCGTTTGATCTTCTAACCTAGTACTATCTCCTGCAACCCCCTCATTCCCCCATTTAAATTTCCTCGCTTGTGTTTACTTGCTTCCAATAATCTTAGAGGAATTTATCCGTGCTCTTGGAGGGTGTAGTGAAATAGAGCTGATGGGTTTCATATCAGACTCTGCAGGAGTTCCCCTGAGGTCACCGACGGTTCCCTGGAGTCGCTTGCCATCCCCTAGCATTACCGGCCATCCCGCACAGTCCCCCGCAGTCCCCGGCCATTCCTGTAGTCTCCTGCGGTCACCCATGGTCCTTGGAAATTACCTGAGCTAATATATCTTACCTTGCGGGGTACGTCGTCCTCTATCAGGACGGAGGCGGGCCGCCTTTTGCCGCCCCGTCCGGCCCAGGGCTCTTGGCAGTCCCCCAGTAGGGCCCCGTGGGGGCCTGGACCCTTGCGAACACTGACCTTCACCACCAGCCCACAACGGCACAAACGCAGCCATCGTGACAAGAATGCAAGAAAAAGTAAATGCTTCAATCCCTTGGCGACAAAACCACCAACACCACCCCCACGACCACAGCAACGGCCACAGAAAGTATGCAGCCTCCCAAACTACCAGCGTAAAGGCTAGCCAGATTTGTCTTGCGAAGCGATCATTTCTGCCGAACAGGTTAAAGTAGTGTACACCAGCGGCATGTCATTCATTGCAATTCCTTGCTGGCAAAGCTGTCCCATTCTAATGCCACGTGCCTGTGCCTCTACCACCTCAGCACGCCAGAATCGTCACTGGCAGGTGGTTACAATCCAAGTACCCGCCATCGTTGACACGGTGGTCATCAGCAGTTCCGTACCCCTTGTGCCAAAGGCCGAAAAGTATTAGAGGCTGTTAGTACACAGGATATGTCAGGACAGTAGGGTTTCTAAAACAAACCAATTGAGCATAGCATGGTGTATCAAAACGTATGGCAAAGGGAAAGTATGAGATGTTTGGGTATAAGATGTTTGGGTATGAGATGTTTGGAGTTTGGATATTTGGGGGTCAGTGGGAAACAAGACCCTTGAAGTACAGACGAAGCGAGAGTATGTAGGAGTTTGTTTGTGGTTTGGATAATTGACAGGTTAAGTGGGAAAACCCAGTTTTAAGTTCCCAGACCCCTCTGTCCCATTACTTGGCCAGTAGGCTAAGTTGTTCCCTTAGCAAGGAGGGAAGGCCTCAGCGTGGTGCAGTACTGTCCTAGCCATTTCAAAAGTATCCAGACAGCTGACTTAGACTATCACCTCCCTAATTCGGTTTTAGGAGGGGTGGTTGGTTAATTTTTGGTGGCTTTGCGGTGTAGAACCAACTACACCACGAAACAATTTCCTTAGACTTGTATTTCAAGTAATCAAACACGGTGTCTAAACTCGAATGGAATGTGATATAGTACTCCAGTCGCCGCTGAGCCAAGAGTCTTTTTTCCTTTTTTCCTCTTCCACTACACGCTATTCGCTTCTTCGACTCCGACACCTCCCCCTACTTCCTCCCATCCTTCACATTGTTTCTTAGTTCGACTGACCTTTCGTTTTTGCCCTTCCACTAAATTTTGTGCCCCTTAGGCTTTCTATAAGAGCCAAGCCAGCGTTCCCAATGGTCGGACCGGTCTGGTCTCAGGGGTTTGACTGGACTGTCAATCCCGATCAATCTGGTGGACTGGACTTGACTACCTTTGACAGTCTAGTCCAGTCTAGTCCAGTTTCTGACCAGTCTCGAAGATAAAATCTAAGAGCTTTCTGACACTGCATATGAGAAGAGAAATTGTGCGAATATAGAAATGTATTGCATGAGATTTAAATTACGTAAAATTAGCAATTAGAACTATGATTATTAAGATTTATACAACAATTAGAGCAAAAGAGGAGAATCGAAGGATTTGGTAAACAGAAGGAAATCAATGAAGAAAGAGGAGGCAAGAGAAGTGTTAAGCAACTTGGAGAAACAAATAAACAAAGGAGAATAAATGTAGATACAAAAAAGGAAGAAATAATTGAGGAGAGTGTAAAAGAAAAAAGAGAATTAATGAATTTGAGTAGGATTGGTGGTGTTTCGACCTGTGATATAAAGTGAGAGGTATCGAATTGGACTTTCAATATTTTCATTGAAGTCACCTTCCGGAAAGGTATTAAAGCAGTAAAAGTTCGCTAGTAAGATTCCCTCCTTCGCCCATGACTTCAAGCATTCCAGAGCATCTAAGGCATCACTTTTGAGCCGGTTTCGCATATCTTTCAAGACATGCTTTGAGCTAGAAGATAACCCCTCAGGGTCTGCAGACATGGTTGGTATGGAGAAGACATCGAGTACCATAGGAGTGAGTTGGTTGGTAGACTTGGCGGAGTTCAACTAATAGCTGAAGGGAGAATCAATATCGGATTTAGGTGGGGACGGGATATATCTTGAATATGCATCTTCTGTTTTGGATAAATTAGATAAAATAAAATAATTAAAGAGATATACAGGATTAGAGTTGGTGTAAAGAGAAACGTAAGCAAACCTGGGGTAACATGCCGCCGTTTTGCCTGCCAGAGTCTGTGATGTTCCTCCGCTTCCTCTATTATTCCTGCTCGTATACCTTCACCAGTCTCAATGCCTGAACTGAGATTCCAGGAAGCCATATCATTGCTAGCTCTTCCACGGTACTGTTCCTCCCAGAGTAATTGTACAGTCTCCTTTGCTAACTGAACTTCCTGAATTGTCCAATCTCCCTGCTCGATGCCCAGCTCGAAATAGTCCTACTTCTGGCACAGATTCAGAACCATGGCAGCAATATACACAGGAATTTGGCAGATTTTATGACAATAAGCTTGTAATTTTGCCAAACCTAACTGGGCAGCACAGGCAAGATGGGCCTCTGGGTAGTGCTTGCTAATAATATCACTATTAGTAGTCTCTGTCAGAAATAATTCACCTACTGAAGGGCAGTAAAGAATAATATCTTACGGTAAATTCCATACAAATAGTCAATTTCAGGAATTACTTCTCATAAATTTGGTACCTTTCCCTTCAAAGATAATGGTGACTGAAGAAAGGGCTGTAGGATCTGTACGGCTAATTCCAGTTCTCTCCAATCGCTCTCGGATAACATATCTGCCTCTAAGTCATATGCATTTAAACAAAAGAAGTTTACTGATCCCGGTTTCTTAAAAGACTTTGGATCATTGAAAGACCCGTATTCCACCTCGTAGCATTCCAAGCCTGTAGCAGTATTTTAGCCCCAAGGTGATGGAGTTGCTGTTTTTATTGAACTGATGAGTCTATATAAACCATTATATTATGTGCCTTTCCCCAGGGGCCAATATTTTACCATAAGGCCATTGTCTCATCTGTAACGACTACAACATTGAGTAGTTCATTGATGCTACCATCATCTCCAAACCAGAAGGCCTTAGTAGAGAGATTCAACACATGTCCCATACATCTCACACATCGATTTTCTGGATTAAATGACACATCATGATCCATCAGAAGCCGTGCAATTGACCAGATCATCGTATTATTGTTGGAGGCATTATCTACTTGAAAATATCTTACATTATCCAAAAATGTGTAACTAACAATTATAATAGTTTCATTGGCTCCAATTGTCCACAGATTTAGAAATTAGAATGGAGGTCAATTCCTACTCCTTGATGATATTTACCACAATATCTGCCAAAGCCTCTCCTGTATGGGGTCCCTGAAGCTCCCATAAGGCAAGTACAAGGTTGTATCTAGTTTCTCTAGTACTGGTAAAATGGGCAACTACTCCTAGAACACTCATGGTATAGTGGGGGGATGTCCAGCCATCGACGGACAAATGTATCTGCATTGTGGAATCTTTAATCTCTTGTCGAACATCAATCTTTTGATGGCTATAATTCTGAATAACCCATGATCTGATTGTATCACTGGATTTTGGTAGTTTATATCGCAGTTGAATATGATGTATCATCTCTCGAAATGAATCATGTTCTATAGCAGAAAAAGCCTGGTTACTATAAATTATCCGATTTAGTAAAAGTTAGTCAGCAGAATCCTTGGTAAATAATTCCTGTTGCAAATTCTGCGCTCGGGCAAAGGCAGTAGTTACCGGGCTTGTGCCGGCAACAGGCACAGTTCCCGGGTGAGATGATTTACGAAGCTGTCTACTATGCCTATCGTGTAAATACCCGGCGGGCTTCCTTGTGCCCCCATTCGAGGCATAATGCTTTTTACCTATTATATATAGTGTGAATTAGATTCTATGGATGGATGAAAAACTAATTCAAGTGAAATAAAAGCAGTAGGAGTGATCGACTCACAATAATTACAATTCCAGTGTTTGGCTAACTCAAGGCCTGAAGTTGAACTGTGGAAGTGAACAAAAGACCAGGCCACCAAGTGTGTATGCTTGACTAAAACAATATGTAAAGTACCTTCTGAATCGTCATCAGAGCTAATATGAATATTGGGAATAGTTGATAGGCAGGGTGAGCTTGCTGGTTTGTGTGATACATGTGGAGACGAGAATTGTAGAGCAAAATAGCCGGAGGAGGATTGGTTCTGGTCCACAGTTGGGTGAATCCCATTCTCTTCAAAGAATGAACTATCAATGGATGTCAACACACAACTTGATATAGGTAGGCATTGACTGTCAATCGGTGTAGCAAATGGTTGTTGATGTTCCTGCTAGGTGGGCAGTATTGGCTGGGATGAAGAGGCTGTTATGGCTGGGGAAAGTGGATCATATTCACTATTATTTGTACTAACTTGATTGAGTTCTAGTTTAGCATCCACGCCATATTTTTAACATGGGTAAAGTTTTTTAAAACAGAATTTACATGGTTAAACGAAATTGGATAAAGAGACTTACTAGGATTAAGCGACTTTGATAGGGGAATATTCGCTTCTGAATGAGGACCTCGCATTGAGTTCGACAAACGTGACTGCACCTGAATGCAGCTGCGAATGGAACTTGTAGAGAAATTCGAGAGAGTAGAGAGTGGATGGGCAGAGGTAAGTAGTTGTGGTTTGGGACTGATTCTTCTCCGTCGGCTAAGCTGACGGTAGCGATACCGAGTGATTCTCCGTGACTCCCTGTGAGATTTGTTCTGGTTATTCAGTGAACCACAATTAACACCTGACAATTGCGCTATGTTGAAAACTATTGATAATCAGCCTTTTCTTCCCAATTAAACCTGCATGGGAGCCAAACAAGGGAAGGAATTGTCACTAAATTGTGCCTTGAGTAGGAACACTAATACTCTTCATGTAACGTGTTCGCTAGATGCTAATCATGTTATCGGTAATGAATACGATAGTGGGCTGGTGGCCTGCTCTTCCAGAGACGAGGCGAGAGCTGAGAACTAAAGGAGGCTTCGAGGGTGTACTGAGGAATAAAGAAGTAACCGTTCAACCAAGTATATTGAAATACTATCTGTCGAAGTCTGCCTTTTCTATTGTAGAAACAGGCGGTCTTTAAATACACAAATCTGTTCATATCTAGTATGAACTAAACTAATCAAAGGTATCAATCGATACACTTTGGTGAAACTAATTAAGTATCAAAGCGATACTTAAAACAAAACATAAAACAAAACCAAGTATCAAACGATACTTAAAACAAACCAAGTATCAAAGCAATACTTAAAAAAAAACATAAAACAAAACCAATAACCGAGTACCCGTACCGGTTACACTACAAATATCACTATAGATACCTTTTTATATCAATTTCTCCACCAACCGTACGGACTAGGCCCATCCACCATTTGCTCACTTGGCCTTCCACAAATTCAAAACAAACATCTACTTTGAGACAGCCTATCAGAAGCTGAAAGATCTGCTAGCATGAGGGCTGTGGTTATGCGTAAGGGCCGTGCACATTTTATCACTCGGTCCCCTCGGTCTGACCAATCCCCAACCAGTCCAGTCCTGAACCTTGACTGCCCACTCAGTCTGAAATCTCTCATAGGACTAGACCGATTTTCAACTATACTACCCAGTCCAGTCCAGTCCATCGCCGACCATTCAGAACCCTGGATATAGCTTGTCCTTCTCAGCATCGATCTGCTTGATGCGCTCATACCAGGTAGCCTCAATTGCCTTAATATGTTCCTTGTGCTCGGCGTACATGGTGGTTAGCTGTGCAAATGAAAATTTTCCCGATTCCGTTTTTTACCCACGCTCGGTTAGAATAGGGTAGGGATGAAAATTGTAGGGCATAGCAGGACGATAGGCAAGGGTGTAGGCTTTCGGAAAGAGTGTGTAACTGGAACTAGCCGCATTCCTCCACTCTTTCTTGCTCAGCCAACTTGTTAGTAAAGCTCATTCAGGTTAAGTGGTTCATAAATATCTTACCAGAATGGTTTGGAATTTGAGTGGAATCGATTGCATGCGCTGGCTCATTTTACTGGCAGAGAGGAAATTCATGAACGTCATGGAATTTATCATAATTAAGCCGTGATGAGGATGAAGAAGAAACTAGATGTTTGTAGGGGGTGGATGTCAGATGAGTTGTTGTGACCTTTTCTCCGGATTAGCCTCTTGAACATTCATCATTTTGGGTAAGTAGGAGTAAATTTACCCGGACCTTGTCATTTACATTATGGCCATACTGAGCAGTACAGATTTCACGATATTTTGGAGTTTTGCATCTATTTCTGAGAAGATTCTATCGTTGTGTAGTTGGTTCTACACCAGGAAACCACATGATATCACAACTGAATTTTTCCCACTAAACTGCGATCATGGGGAGAGGGCTGGAAATAGTAGGGGTACCAATGATTTTATGAAATCCTGGTTCACACAAGATTAGTCCGTAGAGTACCATCAAACTTTGGTGTTCGCACGGGAACCTTGGCACGGTAAACATTTGGAGCGAGAGCGTAGATTACTTGTACAGTACTTGTCCATTCAGGAAGTATTCGGATGCTTTGGCGCCAAGATTACATCTTTAGCTACTGGTTGGTACATCTTGGCACCAAGCATCTGAATACATTCTGAATGGTCAAGTAAAGCTGGTATCATAACGCAAGTTACCCCATCACCAGGTATTTCAATGATACCTCGCCAATACAGACTGCAAAGATGTCTGCACATTTTCATAAGTATACCCATTTATCTAATACTCATTTGATAGCTGTTGTTAAATCAATTTCATTTAGAAAAAGCCCTTGAACACGGTGGAGCCCTTTCTGCGATCTTCGTTGGTAATGTACTGTTTGCGATAGATCTTTACCATCAGAGCTACAATCGGGGCATCGATAACAAACTTGACAAAGTCCAAACCGATCTAAACGATACCAACCACAAAGTTCGAGCGGTCGAGAGAAAAATTTGAACTGTCAAGACAAAAATTGGAACCGTCGAGGTACATCATACAAAGGAGATTAGATTGGCGCAGGAGATCTCTGAGAGTGCACCCCTCCTGTTGATTGACAACCTGAAAAAATGCCAGGCAGCTGCGGAAGTCTTAGATAAGTATAAAAAATATATGAAGAATGGGGTGACTGATTGCCTTTGAGGTACGATGATGCCCTGGTTGTCAACTGTTCTAATTGATTATGCTAATTCAGATAGAGTGGAATCGCAGATGGGTGGGTAGGGCTTTTTTTAAAAAAAAGATCTTAGAATGAATCAGACCTTTAGACTTTGATGCTACATCCTTTGTCTGTGCACATAATAGAGAAAGGAACAGAGATGATAGCTGTCATTGATTCTCACTTGGATGCTTAGGCTAAAGTAGGCTGTTGGAAATAGCAAGATGCTGCTTGGCATGCTCGGCTCAATTTCCCCTTCCTCGTCCTTCCCTCTTTACGTATTCTCCTCTTCCCTCCTTACCTTCTTTCCTTTGCTGGTCTCGCATTGCTTGAATTGGGTTTTTTTGCTCATTCGGGCATGCGATATAGCTTAGGGCCTGTTTGGCGGGAACAGAAAGCAGATTGAATGTTCCATTCCACCATACAAGGGGACCATTCCCTTCCATTTCAAAATGGTCACTTGTATCAAATTGTATGAGGGAACAAAACAGTCGACCCACTTTCCGTTCCCGCCAAACAGGCACTTAAGGCATCGGGCACATAGAAGCTTGCACCCGCGGGGTTGGGCCTTTTCGGGGGGTGCGGATGGAGCACCAGGAGGCGCATAGCAGCAAAGCACAGATGGAGCGAAAGCAACAAGGTTTGGGCACAGCTGCAGGGTTTTGTCTTTTCTTTATTAGCGGTATGTTTGTGAGTTGGAAATGAATGGGAGAAAGAGACCTAGCGAGAAGGCTTGGGGAGCCATGAAGTTTGCTTGTTTGCCCCTGTTAGCCTGTGTTTGCTTAGGAGCAGAGGCCTTTCTTGGAAAGGGGGAGAGGAGTGATAGGACTTGGTCATTTGTCGCTCATAGTAGATATATACACCTGTCATTACGGGTAGTTAGCTGAGCGAGCGCGCGATAGTTAGGAGTGTGTGTGTGTTAGGGGAGAGAAGAGAAGTACTGTAAAGAGTTTCTCCCCGCTGTGAGTTGGGCAATCGGTTCAGGTGAGAGAGCTTGGCGTTGTTTCGTTTCACAGTTGGTCACTCGCTTAGCTCTGATTGGCCCATTGCTACGGACCACCCCTGTCCGCCGTTCGTTCTGCAGTTCTTTTTTGTTGTACGTTCCGTTGCGATATCGCGAAGGACCTCCATCGATCAGCCGGCTAAAAATGCGAGGGTGATACAGCATGTTCCAATTAAGGATTGAGGCGGGAGTCCCGCAGTGCAGTTGGTTATCACACCAGTTTAACACACTGGTCGTGGTCCCTGGTTCGAGCCCAGGCGAAATCCATTTTTTCCTCCTTCTTCTCCTCTCCCCCCCCCTGGTCATCACTTTTACCCCCCACCAGAAGCCCAACCCTTTCCACATAACGTCGTTGACGGGGAAACCGCTCGGTACCGGGATCCGGCTCGGCGCCAAGATGAGGTCAAACGCTTACCCCGCACACAACAAAAACAACCATCCCGGTAGCGTAGATTACCGGATCAACACAAAATCAAAAGTGATGCTGCCAATCAAGCAGCTAAGGAAGGACGAAAAAGAAGTATTGCTTCAGGCGGCCGTTAAGTTCTACCATGAGAGTTCAGAAGCTTCGATCAAGGGTACAGCTGAGAAGTTTGGTATCGCTTATTCAACCTTGCGGGGTAGGTTGAAGGGGGCCGAATCGCGGGTGGGTGGGCATCAGAGAACGCAGGTTTAACACCGTATGAGGAGAATTCGGTGTTTCGATAGTGTGAGCGTTTGGACGAGTGGGGACAAGCAGCAAAGATGTCCCTGGTCAAGGAGATGGCGAAGGCTATTATATCCCGAAGGATAAATCATAATCTATTAGGAAAGCATTGGATGTCAAGGTTTCTTGGCTGCCACCCCCTGCTTGCAGCCAAGTTAAGTACTTGTATAGATCATCAAAAAGCTCTTGCCAGTGATCTGCAAGTACTAAAGGATTACTTTAATAAGGTTAGACTATCCCCTATCCTACTAGTATTATTATATTAATTGAGAATCTAGTTATAATATTTAATAAAGTTTTATGATATTTTACCTTCCAATATCTATAATATGCACAAGAAGGAGTTCATGATGGGGGTAGCCTCCCGGTGCAAGGTAATTTGTAAAAAGGGGAAAAGGACAAAAATTTGGTACAGGATGGCTCCTGGGAGTGGATTATGGTTATTGAATGTATCTCTGGTGCTGGTTTTGCGCTTCGCCCTATAATCATTAATAATTGGCAAGCCCAATACATGGGCTGGTATTCAAAGCTAAAAAAAAAGAATTTAGCAGGCTTTGGGGTCATGGAAAAGGGCTGGAGCAATGAGGGGTTAGGAATGTGGTGGTTAGTGGAGGTTTCTGATCATAAAATACAAGAGAGGTAACCATTTACTACTAAGAAACTTTAATTTTGTAATGAACTAACTGCGGAAACTTGAATGACCTATATAGTACCAGAAATACATACTATCTGCTGATATTAGATAGACATACCTCACATTTCGATTAGCGGTTTTTTGATTATTGCCTCAATGTGAAGATAATCCCTTTGTACCTTCCGGCTCACTCCACCCACCGGCTACAACCATTGGATGTGGGACTATTTAGTCTCTCACAGAGACATTATGGGAATAGCCTTGATGAATTTGTACGGAAAGGCCATGCAGGTATGAATAAGGGAGAATTTTTGCCGTTAGTGTTTCCAATTTGTTAATACTTCTAACTTCTACTCATACACACGCTAATTACTTATTTCATAGGATCTTGATGCCTGTTAGACAATTAGCGTTTACTTCAAGCAATATTCAGAGTGCTTGGAAAGCTGTAGGAATAATTCCATTAAATCCCAGGCATGTACTTGGGGGAGTAAAGCGAACGGAACTACCTAGTAGGAATCACCATCCACTGGCAGTGGCCAGTAACCCCCACTTTCACATTCCAAAAACCCCCCATGCAGTTAGTGGTTCAATGCGAAATACCTACTCATTAGTTACTCGCGATACCCCCTCCTCCAAACAGCTTAAATTAATACTTTCTGGCCTTGTAGAAGAGTTTCAGCAAACAATTACTGATAGGGTGCTGGAGGAGGAGGCCAATAAACAGAACAGAGTCTTGGTAGGTAAGGAAAAAAAGGGAAAGACCACTGACAGGCGTAAGTTGACCGAGGCTACTGTGGTTAGTTCAGAAATGATTCTGATGTTACATGAGAAGCGGGAGCAGGTAGATGCCGAAAAGACCGCTAGGCAGGCCAAAAAGAGTGCACCATCACAGCCGGCCTCATCGAATACCAAACGCATCTCCTAACCATGGATTTCAGACACCACCCAGTCAGAGATATCCCCCACAATTCTTAGTTGACCTACATCATTGAGTGATGTGGAAGATCTCTGGGAGGAAATGGAGGCTTTAGAGCTTGATCAGGGTGGTGATACTGGGTCTAGTGGGGGGGGGGGTAATTGAAGTGATTACTCTTCAACGAAATTATTAATTTTGATATTTGCATGATAGGGTTCTGTTTCTTTCAGGTTCACTTTCTTTTGTTTATACTGGGTACTGGTTTGGAGCTCTCAGATCGAGTTCAATCTTTAAATTTAATGGTTTTCTTCCCCGGAGAAGTGCTATGACCCTGGAAGAATATGGTCCAGATTGCGCCATTAGGACCCAGAGGGATCTAGGTCAAAAACGGTTTCCCCCTAAATGACGTTACACCATTTTGCCCATCACCCCCACTTTGTCCAAATACTGCGGCCATGGGTGCTGCCACAAACACAAACGCTCGATGCCTATCTAGCCCAAAACCCAATCCGATAGCGAAAATATTGTGGCGGATCTACATCATGGTTAGTTCAAGAGACTTCCACCCCTACCCCACAGTCCGAACAAGCACCGCAGTCTCCGGCAGGCCTACTTATTTCTCCCTCTTCTCTCATTAGCAAAATCACTCATGTATGACTCGCGAAGTGTGTCAAGCTTCCTGCGAGCGAGTGAGCAGTTCCGAATCTCGCATTGCAGCTAAAAAACCCACTCAGATGTTTCAATACCAGGTCAGAGGAACCTTTCCCCAATTATTTTATAATAATATTATTATTATCATATCTTCAGCATGGTGGATTTGGAGTTATGGGTGCTGGAATCATGGATTGTTGGAAAAAGGAGTGCACGCAATCCGGCAGCCGCGTTGGTCATGAGGAAATGAAAACAAGGAGGACACGGGATGTGCAAGGTACTAGTAGGTGCAAGGATGCTAGTAGCTTAAGCATACGACAGGGAGATAGTGTGATGCCGAACCAATCTGGTGTACAAGTCGGGCTTCACAAATACGCAATTGACCAATGCAGACAGCGGCGTGAGTGATCATTCATGACGCCGAGACCGTATCCAAGGTGTCAGGAAATAAAAGTGTTGTTGCACCAACCAATTCTTTTACGATCACTTCTCACTCCAGGCTGGTGATAGAGTGTGAGAATAAGTACAGCGTAAGAAGGTTGGTGGAAGTGGTGGTATGGAAGGAGTGATGAGTAGGGGGAGGGAAATTGTTACTGTGGCTGGAAGGAGATATGGGTTGGTTAGGAAGGAGGAGTGAGGGCGAGAATAAGAATATTGGAAGGGGTAAAGGAGAGGTGCAGGGGGGGTAGGGAGCGGAAGAGAGGGCGTAAAAAGGCGGATAGGGGAGAAGGAGAAAAGAGTGCGAAGTAGATGGTATTGGGGGGAGTGGTAGTGAGGTGAGAAAAGGGTTATGTTAGGTGTTTTCATATGAGGATGAAGAAGAGTAGACACTTTAGATTAGCACAGAAAGCATGAAGAGAATAAAGATTCATAAAGAAATTCAAAAAATTAAAAGAATTACAGCAAACTTTATTCTCACAAGCAAAAGATTAGTAGTTTGTGACGATCGGGACAGCCAATCTGGGTACAATTTTTGTGGTGGAAGAAAAGCTTGTCGAACGCTTGACGATGATACAACCGGCCAACGAGCCGACCCGAATGACTTCGTCAGACTCACCCCAAACCACTGGTAGAATATTCTTATGTTACCGCTCGCTCCTTCTTTCCAACCAACCCATACCTCCTTCTACCCACAGTTAAAGGTCTCAGTTTGAACCCCTAACAACCTATTTCCAGCTAAGGAAGGATACTTTCCAGATCTTGTAATTTTCTTAACCAGATCCCTTGGACGCAGCGCCCAACGGAGTAAGGGATGGCCGCTAGGTCGGTATGCGTATATAACATGAGCATGGATATTCCGTTGTGCTTTGCTCATGTCGTAAATTAGATGCGGTGCAAGATTTTGGAACTGAGAGCAATTACATAATCGCCAAGAACCTTGGCATGGTTACACCTCCTTTCCCCACCAGCACCATGACTTTCTCGCAACGTGAGTACATCTACAACCTACATCACCTCCTTTCCATCCCGCACCGCGACTTTCTTGCAACCTCAGCACATCTACAACTTACATCAAGTACTATTGCTTGTGCTCTCTCCTCCTGTCACATTTGGTTTTGAAATTATGTCGGACAAAATATTTAATCAGATTGTTAATCAGATTGTGGATGCCATTAAATCATGTGCTCTGGACCTATTGTCATTTTATAATGTCCCCCAAAAAGTGTTTGACGATGTTCACAACGGCTTACGACACCGTACCAATTACTTAGAGAGGTATGCATTTCGGTAATCCTACTGCTTTAGAGCCCTCCGTCTGATTGGATACTACGAACATATTCTTACAGGATTCATTGGTTTGCCAGTGAGCGGATATTGAAAGTAGTAATGCCATCGCCATTACCTAAGTGTACTGGAGGGTGGATAAATGAAATGATCGTGGTAGCCGCAATGCAAGGAATTCTTCCAAAGGTTTAGCAGAAAACGATGCTGTTAACCTCTTCCCCTGGTTTGTTATCAACATATTGGCATATCAAAATGTTGCTAATCCGTGTTATCAGAATATGATAATTTTATCGTTGATTATACGTGGTCAAAAAAACAGGCTGATTTGACTTTTGTGCCCAGGGTTGGCCCGGACTGGACTCAGAAAGCAGAATATCCATCCGTCGTCCTTGAATCAGGTTGGGATGAATCGATGCTACAACTGCACCTTGATTCTCAACTTTGGCAGAGAGGGTCCGGAGGAGCAGTGCTCGTAGTCATCCAGGTGAAGTTCTATCAACCAAATAACGAGAACCGGATGTGAGTCAAGTTAGTCTCGAAGCGAACTCTTCTGGGCGAACGCCTTATCCTTGTTGAACCCAATCCAAGTTTCTTTGCTATCACTAATACTGCTGATCCTACTACTAATGTTTTGATTACAAGTTTAGGACATCTTCCCCATCCCAAACTATCCACAGAAATATCCTTTTATCTCTTTTTACGAATTTTACGCAGGGGGTTTTCCCCCTGGGGTGGACCCACAAGATGGTATTACTCTCGACTTGACAAGCCTCCAAGAGATTGCGGGGTGTGAGATTAGGGCCCGTGGGAGCCAACACGCGTGATAGCATTGCTTGGGGTAGTACTGGGTGTGTGTACTGTGAGGGGTTGCAGGGGTTGGATGCTATGTGGCGTTGCGGGGTTTGGATGCTGTGCACATTTCTGGTGGTTGGGTGCTGTGTGGGATTTTGTGGGTCAGGCACTGTGCGCGGTTGTGCGGGTCTGGGTGGAGGTGGGCAGGTGGAATAGTAGACATAGGAGAAAGAGTTGGGGGGGGGGGGTCAAAGTAGGAGGGGAGAGTGTGGAGGAGGGGGTTTGATTGGTGGATGGGGTGGCATCCGGAGGGAGGAAGCATGCCTTCTTTTTTATGATGATAAAAAGGTAATTGCATCTGTTTGCCTTGTACTAGAGATCACCTTGAAGCAAAATCCCCCACAATGTGGTGTGACTGTGTAGTCCTAGTCCGCTGCAGCATTTAAACTTGGCTTTGTGAATTGAAGCTAGAGGTATCACTGGAGAAGTTCCCAGGGTCTGGAGTAAACTCTAAAGAAACTTCCCCCTCCTTCTATCATTATTTAAAGAAAAAAGAAATATTGAAAAAGCTCACAACTGTTCTTAGCGTTTATCTCCATATTTCTATATTCATCAGCAAACCGACTGCAAGAGCCAATCACTTACTTCCCACCTCCAAACTCTAAACATGCCTCACGGGGAGGCTCTCTTCGGCATAAACCCCTTTCGTACCAATCTCTAACCTTTCTACACCCTCGCAAAATCCCTGCATCCTGGCCAATTCACACCACGCGTCACACACACCTTCATGTTTGTAACAGTGAAGAAGAACTTGCTTCGTGCGTGCTTCATCCAGAACATAGACACCCTGGCACGCGCCACTGGGTTTCTACCGGAGAGCTCATCGAAGCCCATCTTGCATTCACAGGGTAGTCGTGAATTGAGTGTCACACAGAGTACCCTGCTGATAAGATGATGAAGCATCTTCTCGCCAGAAGTATTCCCTCATACGGGACCTGTGCCAGGTTGGTGAAGTTAAATCTTGTATTCTTTGGGGAGAGCTTGCCAAGGGAGTTTCATATGGGGCTTCGAATGGTCGAAGAGGTAGACTTAATGATCACAATGGGGAGCTCATTGAGAGTTTATCCGTTTGCAGCGCTATCTGGATGGGTGAGGGAGGGGGCGGTCAGTGTTTTAATCAATAATGACCGGGCGTGGGGAAAACGTGGTC